>NC_012875.2:4441054-4448159 GCF_000003195.3 Sorghum bicolor
TTAGTTAGATTAGAAGTAGAGGAGATCTAGTTCTTCATCGGGATCTGAAGCCCCTGGCGTTAATCTGAAGCCCTTGGCGTTAATCTTCATCGGGAGTTCTAGTTCTACTTTATAGTATTTCATTGTATATTAGGGAGACTTCAGTCTTAATAGATTCATATGTTCTTAATTACATTAGTTATTGTCTACTTTCATTATATGTCTAGGATAGTTGGTTTGATCTTATTGAATTTATGTAATTGCTCGTATAGCGTTTACCTAATCGATCGTTGGGTAGATGATAGACAATATGTAGACATGGTGTCTAGATATCTTGTTTGTCTGTGAGTGCCCCCTGACGTGTCAAGTCATGTGGTAGTCCGCGTAGGTGATAGCTGTGTTGGTTCCTCTGTAGCCCACCCTCCATACGTAGGGCTACTATGGGCGCGGTCGCGAAGGAGGTGACGGTTGCGTCTTAAAACCCTCACTAGTTGATGCCTCTTTACATGATATAGGGTTGAGTTAACAATGATTTCTAGATGTAATTGCACTAATTAGAGTTATTCATTGGCGTAGTTATAGAATTACCTTAGATGCACTCCCTAGTTTATTATGACTAGTATATGCTTTGATGATTATCCTCATTTATGATACTTGATGATTATGCTATCACTATTATTTATCATTATTATCTTTGTGGCCTCTGCTTGTTATGAGTAGATTATAGGACTTAGGTAATATCGTTTATTCATTCTTATTAATATAATAGAATATAGTTTAACCCTTAGCCTTCCCAGTGGTATAAATATAAATCAACAACCTAGATACTTCCCTAGGTAAAATGCTAGAACGGTATAATTATCTGTCCGCTTACAGAGCCCATTTAGTTTAAAATTATATTCATATCTTTTATTTCTGTCTAGTCACGAAGTACATATAAATCTATAATTTCCTAGCAATATAATTAGGGATGACATCCTACTTCATGTTTAGTAATATTAATAATTAAGGAAGTGGCTAGTTGCTAATTGACAAGTTAATTATATACCGTGCATTTCTGGTGTTGTTACTAGGAGTAGGGTTTATCTCTGTTTTTAGTGATAACAATAGTAAATGTCAACACATTCTCGCTGAACACCATCTGAATCGCCTCCTTATACATCTCTGGCAAATGGTCTGTCATGCTTGCATCAACAGACCCTACAGCGCCTCTTGCAACCTCCACCAGAAACATCTCCCTCTCAAAGTTCATCCTCTCCATCATCACCTCATTTGCACACCTCCGACATGTGCTTGTACACCCTAGCCAGACTCTGCAACATATGTGCAGCCATGCGCCACTGGTTTGACTGTTCGTGTAGCCGCTGCAGCTCTGCCTTCATCTCCACTTGATTCATCCGGAGTTTGTTGGCTTCTTTTCGAATAAGCTCAAGGTCCCAGGGCAGCTGAAGTAAGCAGTACACAACAACAACTCTCCTCCTCCTCACTGACACCACACCACACTCCAGTCACAAACAGCAGGGGCATCCACCTTCCCCAAGTCACCAGATCCCAGCATCTAACAGTAGCAGTACGCTAGCAGCAACAGCACGCTCCTCTTTTTCTTCTTCTTCACGAGCAGAGCAGCCCCCTTACCTTACTTCTTAACTGGCGGAGCAGCACCACCACCTCACTGTACGCAGCCAACTAGGGGAGCAGCAAATCCACTCGGCCAGCAACCACACATGCGCACTTCCTCTCCTGCGCTTGCTCACCTTCTCCTGCATAGCCACTTGGTGGGGCAGTGCAAAGCTCCGTCCGCCAGCACCTGCCTTCACGCGGCATCCGCACACGTCCGCACGCACCGGTCCACGCGTGGAGTCTGGGTCCTCCTCTCGTGCTTGCACGCGCTGCTGTCGCGCCCGCAGCACCTGTGCCCGCCCGTGCCTGCAGCGCCCGCTTCGCGCGCCTCCGCACACGCCGCCTTCGCCAGTGCTCGCCCAGATGCGCTGCTGCCGCCGCTTCGTCGGGTAATCCTAACCCTAACCAAGGCTCTCGATACCATATTGGAATTTTGGGGAAGATTCTGGCCAGCTCACGGTCCAGCTCCCAGACTTCTATTCTTATCTTCTTAGTCTTTTACATATGAGTCCTTATACATTTTCTTATTTACACCAACAGACTACAAACCAAGGAAATGCGTATCACCCATAATGCCTTGCAAGGTGTTCGGGACCAATTGGATAGTTTCCTGGAAATTTCACCAAATAAGCTTCAAGGGCTAATGAGAACAGGAGGTGTGCTATACTGTCTGCAGTTGTTTGGAGATCAGTATACCTCTGATATATCTGCTGAAGTTCAGTTGATGGCATCTATTCAGCCAGAAGATCCAGTGGACACTCCACAGCCAGTACAACAACTGTTACTGCAGTTCAAGCATCTATTTGTAGCACCAACTCAATTGCCTCCTCAACGACCAGCAGATCATCAAATTCCGTTAGTTCATGGAGCACAGCCGGTAAAAGTTTGCCCATACCATTATTCGCCAATTCAGAAGACGGAGGTAGAAAATCAAGTGAAGCAAATGTTGAGTAATGGAGTGATTAAACCAAGGAACAGTGCTTTCACATCTCTAGTACTTCTTGTGCGCAAGAAAGATGGCACATGGCACTTTTGTGTGGATTATCACCATCTCAACGCAATCATAGTGAAACATAAGCATCCTATGCCAGTTGTTGATGAGCTGTTGGATGAACTAAGTGGTGCACAATGGTTCACCAAACTGGACTTTTCTGCTTGATACCATCAGATTCGAATGGCGTCAGGTGATGAGTTCAAGACGACATTTCGTACTCACCAAGGCCTGTACGAGTTCATGGTAATGCCATTCGGCCTCACCAATGCTCCGGCTATGTTTCAGATGCTAATCAATACGTTATTTGCTGCAGTATTACGCCGGGGTGTGTTGGTATTCATGGACGACATCTTAGTGTATAGCTGTACACTAGAAGACCATGTAAAGCTCCTGAAAGAGGTCTTCGAGATCCTGCATAAGAACAATTTCTTGTTGAAGCGATCAAAATGCTCGTTTGCACAACCATTAGTGGATTAATGGGGCATGTTGTATCAGCCGAGGGAGTTGCAACAGAACCCAGCAAGGTTGCAGCAGTAAAAAATTGGCCCACTCTAGTCACTGTCAAGCAACTTCGGGGATTTCTAGGACTGACAGGATATTACCGAAATTTATTGCTCATTATGGTATAATAGCTCGGCCGTTAACTGACTTATTTAAAAAGGGCATTCAGTTCAAGTGGAAGCCACAAGCAGATCAAGCATTCAACCTAGTGAAAACTAAACTGATAGAGGCTCCAGTCTTGGCTGTGCCGAATTTTGAACAGTCCTTTGTTCTGGAGACGGATGCTTGTTGTACTTAACTGAACAGCGAATCACATCTAAGCTTGAGCATAAGGCCTTGGTTTGGTTTAATGGATCTCGACTACAAGATACAATACAAAAAGGGAAGTGCAAACGCAGCAGCCGATGCTTTGTCTCGCTACACAAACAGTGATGAGATAGTAGCAATATCAGAATGTGTTCCTCCGCCGGCGTGTTCTACGGCGATGTCGATGGTAGCCTTTTCTATGGGGGCGCTCCATACACTGGGGCATCCTCGTCCTTCGGCAGCAGCGGCAACCCTGTTTTTCTGGCCGAGGACCACACCGCGGGTGCTCAGGCAGCCCTGAAATTCTACAAGCTCGAGTTCCCGACGTATGACGGCGGGGTTGATCCTCTCGATTGGCTGAACCACTACGAGCAGTTCTTCCGTGGCCAGCGTACCGTGGCTTTGGATCGTACCTGGCTCGCTTCGTACCACCTCTGGGGCACAACACAAACGTGGTACTACGCGCTGGAGCAGGACGAGGTCATGCCCGCGTGGGAGTGCTTTCGCAAGTTGTGCCAGCTGCAGTTTGGCCCTCTAGTGCAGGGTGCTAGGCTGGCTGAATTGGCCCGTGTTCTGTTCCAATCGATCGTCTAGGAGTACGTGCAGTGCTACAACGCCGTGCTCTGTGACACCCATGACCTCTCCACGCGCCAGAAGATGGAGTTGTTTGTGGGTGGGCTGCCTGAGCACATCAAGGTGGATGTGGAGATCCAACACCCGCCCGACCTTCAGACGGCTCAGTACCTGGTGCAGGCAGTCGAGCACCGGGCGGCAGCCTTTCTGTCGACCCCGCAGCCGTGCGGGAACCGCACTCCCAACCAGCCCCGCCCACCTTTGCGTCCGCAGCGGGGTTGCCAGCGCCTTCTTCGTCAACAACCGTGGCTGCCCCGTGGTTCCGTCGCCTCTCATCTGCAGAACAGGCTGAGCAAAGACACCAAGGGCTCTCATACAATTGTGATGAGCCGTTCGTCCATGGCCATGTGTGTCAGTGTCTCTTCTATTGGAATTCGAGGACTATCTCTATGGACTTCATCGAAGAGATACCTAAAGTCGGCAGCAAGTCTGTCGTACTCACCATCGTCGACCGCTTCTCCAAGTACCTGCATTTTATTGCGCTCGACCACCCCTACATGGCGATCTCCGTTGCCAGCACATTGTTGGAAGGCATCGTCCGCCTTCACGGGTTCTCGACGTCGATCGTCACCAACTGGGACCCTGTGTTCACTGGCCATGTGTGGCACAACCTCTTCAAGATGGCAAGCATGACTCTCCGTATGCGCATGGCCTTCCATCCACAGACAGATAGACAATCCGAGGTGGTCAATAAGGTGATTGCCATGTATTTTCTTTGTGTTACAGGTGATCGACCAAGGGCTTGGGTGGACTGGCCATCATGGGCGGAATACTGCGACAATACCTTCTTCCACACCGCCCTCCATGCCACCCCCTTTGAGGTGGTGTATGGTCGTCCCCCTCCATCTATTCTGCCGTATAGGTGGGGACAACATGTACCGAAGCTACTGATGCCCTTCTTTGTACTCGTGATGACATCCTCGCTGAAGTCTGCCAGTGGCTCATCGAGGCGCATCAACTCTCGAAGGAATATTATGACGCTGGAAATCGTGATGTGGAGTTTGAGGTTGGCGACTAGGTGTGGCTGCATCTCCTACATCGTACGGCGTAATCCTTGGACCCCCATGCCAAACACAAGCTTGTTTGCATATCAAGAGGGGCAAACTTGTTTGCATATCGGTCATCTAGTGCCACTTGAGCGATCTAACTTTGCATACGTGTTAGGATCGAGTGGCGTGGCAAGTTGAGAGGCTAACTCCCTTGGAAAAATGTTTGTGAAAATGCTAACACACATGCACATGGTGGTGTACACTTGGTGGTGTTGGCACTTTTGCAAAGGAGGTGGAGTTCCTAGGGTTGAGAGGGGTTTGGGTTCCTCTCTCCCTCCCGCCGAGCTTGCGAGGTGGGATTCGGTGCTTTTGAGAAAATTAAGTGCCTATTTTCTATTGCGCCGGTGGGAAATTTGGAGAAGTTGCGGGAGTATTTCTCGCTGAGAAACACTCACCGGACGCTGGTGAAGGGTCGAGATGGCGGACTAGAGGGGGGGTGAATAGTCCTTTCTAAAATTATTACGTCGGCTAACCGAAATAAATGCGGAATTAAAACTATCGGTCTAGCCAAGACTACACCCCTCTATCTAAGTTCTCTAGCACCTTGAAAAGATCCTAAACAAGCAAGCAAGGTGCTACCTTAGAAAGAGCTCACCTAACCAATTTTAGGAGCAAGGTCACACAAACCTATGCAACTAGTACTTTGCAAACCGGGGGAGCTCCTACACAAACCAGTAAGCTAAAGCACAAAGCTCCTAAGCTCACTAGCAAGCTCAATAACAAGGCAACTAATGCCAAATTAGAGAGCGCAAGTTACTTAGCTACCCAAACTAAGCAATGTGACTAACAAGGTTACACAAACCAAATTAGTCACGCAAGAAAACTACTTCTAGCTACACAAGCAAGAAGATAACTAGCAAGCTACACAAGCTAACTAATTACAAGAGCAACCACACAAGCACAAGTATATGAAAGTAAGAACAAGCTTGCGTTAGGGACTTGCAAACCAACGGGAAGAACAATGTTGACACGATGATTTTCTCCCGAGGTTCACTTGGTTGCCACCAAGCTACGTCCCCGTTGTGTCGACCAACACTTGGTGGTTCGGCGGCTAAGAGGTGTTACACGAACCTCGTCCCCACTAGGACACCGCAAGGACCTACCTACAAGTGAGGTAGCTCAATGACACGCACGATCCAATAGAGTTGCTCTTCGCGATCCCCGCGGGGTGAGCACCGTACCCCTCACAATCTCTTCTACGGAGCACTGCACAATCTCCTTGCGTGCTTCGACGGAGTCACAAGCCACCAAGCCGTCTAGGAGGTGGCAACCTCCAAGAGTAACAAGCACCACCAGCT
The DNA here is from genome assembly GCF_000003195.3 of Sorghum bicolor. Taxonomy (NCBI): domain Eukaryota; kingdom Viridiplantae; phylum Streptophyta; class Magnoliopsida; order Poales; family Poaceae; genus Sorghum; species Sorghum bicolor. The sequence goes on from NC_012875.2 coordinate 4,447,435, forward strand.
TGCAACACGAACACCTAGTGCCACTCGATGCAATCTCTCAATGCAACACACTAGAATCACTCACTCGCTATAGATTCGCGCTCTTGCAAGCACAAGTGAGTTAGAGGCTTTCCTAGCACTCCCCAAGCATGGACACTAAGTCCCAAGGGTGCATAGCACCAGCCAAGGCCGGCCACCACTACTATTTATAGCCCCAAGGGCTAAACTAGCCGTTACCCCTTCACTGGGCAAAACACGTGGGCACCGGACGCTCTCAAGGAGCCACCGGACGCTCAACCCCCAGCGTTCGGTGCTCAGGCATCAGCCACGTGTCACTAGCCATTTGAACTCGACCGATGCCGCCAACGGCTACTGCGCACGCGCGCCTGCTCAGCACCACCGGATGCTCTACTGCGTCACACCGGACGCGTCCGGTGCACACCGGACCCGTGCGCAGAGAGAACCGCAAACTTGCAGGGTCACCGGACGCAAGCCACCGGACGCACCCTGAGCGTCCGGTGCTCACCGGACTCATGCGCACAGAGGGTCGCCAAACCGCCCGTACATCGGACGCTGAGCACCGAACTCTCTCCGGTGCGTCCGGTGCACTCTGCTGCACCTGACAGCACACCGGACGCTAAAGGCCAGCGTCCGGTGCTTCCGCGCAGAGCGTCCGGTGAGTGTTTCCTACTGAGAAACACTGCTGCGACTTCTCCAAAATTCCCACCGGTGCAATAGAAGAATAT
>NC_012875.2:4448259-4529284 GCF_000003195.3 Sorghum bicolor
TCGGTGAGTGTTTCCTACTGAGAAACACTGCCGCGACTTCTCCAAAATTCCCACCGTGTGCAATAGAAAATATGCACTTAATTCCCACCGGTTTGGCGACCCTCTCTGCGCATGAGTCCGGTGAGCACCGGACGCTCAGGGTGCGTCCGGTGGCTTGCTTCCGGTGACCCTGCAAGTTTGCGGAGCTCTCTGCGCACGAGTCCAGTGAGCACCGGACGCGTCCGGTGTGACGCAGTAGAGCGTCCGGTGGTGCTGTGCAGGCGCACGAGCGCAGTAGCCATTGGCGGCAACGGTCGAGTTCAAATGGCTAGTAACACGTGGCCGACGCCTGAGCACCGGACGCTAGGAGTTGAGCGTCCGCTGGCTCCCTGTGAGCGTCCGGTGCCCATGTGTTTTGCCCAGTGAAGGGGCAACGGCTTGTTTAGCCCTTGGGGCTATAAATAGAAGTGGTGGCCAGCCTTGGCTGGGGCTGAGCACCCTTAGGACTTAGTGTCCATGCTTGGGGAGTGCTAGGAAAGCCTCTAACTCACTTGTGCTTGCAAGAGTGCGAATCAATAGCGAGTGAGTGATTCTAGTGCGTTGCATTGAGAGATTGCATCGAGTGGCACTAGGTGTTCGTGTTGCAAGCCGGTGGTGCTTGTTACTCTTGGAGGTTGCCACCTCCTAGACGGCTTGGTGGCTTGTGACTCCATCGAAGCACGCAAGGAGATTGTGCGGTGCTCCGGAGAAGAGATTCTAAGGGGTACGGTGCTCACCCCGCGGAGATCGCGAAGAGCAACTCTAGTGGATTGCTTGTGGCTTGGAGGATCCCCATCTTGAGAGTGGATGTGCGGCACACGCTGAGGGTTTGGCTTTGGAATGCCAATTAGCTCGTGATCCATCAAGTGGGTGTATCGCCACAACAAGGACGTAGCTTGGTGGCAACCAAGTGAACCTCGGTAAAAATCACCGTGTCAACATTGTCTACTCTTCTCGGTGGTTTGCATTCGCTATACACGAGCTTGTATTTACTTTCTTTATATACTTGTGCTTGTGTAGTTGCTTTTGTAATTAGTTAAGCTTGTGTACTTTGCTAGTTACCTTCTTGCTTGTGTAGCTAGAAGTAGTTCCCTTGGGTGGCTAATTCGGTTTGTGTAACCTTGTTAGTAACATTGCTTAGTTTGTATAGCTAAGTAAGTTGCGCTCTCTAATTTCGCATTAGTTGCCTTGTTATTGAGCTTGCTAGTGAGCTTAGGCTTCGTGCGCTTTGCCTCGCTAGTTTGTGTAGGAGCTCCCCCGGTTTGCAAAGTACTAGTTGCATAGGTTTGTGTGACCTTGCTTCTTGAATTGGTTAGGTGAGCTCTTGCTAAGGTAGCACCTTGTTTTCTTGTTTAGGTTCTTTTACAAGGTGCTAGAGAACTTAGATAGAGGGGTGTAGTCTTGGCTAGGCTGATAGATTAAATTCCGCATTTATTTCGGTTATTAGCCAGTGCGATAATTTTTAGAAAGGACTATTCACCCCCCTCTAGTCCGGCATCTCGACCCTTCAATTGGTATCAAAGCTAGGTCTCTCTTTTGTGGTCTTCACCGACCCGAGAGGATGGCGGCTTATGGGCTAGATGTTGAGTGTCCACACTCTTTTGATGGCACACACTTTGCACGGTGGAGAAATTGGATGCAATGCAATTTTATGTTTATTTCTCCTCAAATGTGGTGGATGGTAGATGTAGGCTTTTCTCATGTGTTGGATGAAGATTTTCTAACTCAAGCACAAGAGAAATGCCTAGATCTAGACATCCAAGCTACTAACATCATGTATAGATCTTTGGATGATTGCATATTCGGAGAGATCATTGACATGAAGACTGCCCATGAGATTTGGGTATTTCTCAGTGAGAAATATAGGGCAATCTCCAATGATGATGATGATATGCCAAAGGTAGTGGCACATGAGGATGTTGAGCATGACCACAACACCGTGGTTGTGGAGGATTGCTCCACCTCATGGTCAAGTGATGATGATGATCGGTCAACCACAAGCTCACTTGACAAGATTGATGATGATGCCACAAGTAATACAAATGATGATACAACTCAATGCACACTTGATGGTGAAGGTGATGGTTCATGCTCGAGCCATGATTATGATGCTACTACAAGCCCATCCACTACACCACATAGCTTCATGTCACAAGGTGACACCAAGGTATATGATGCTAATGTGGTTAATCATGTTGTCTCATATGATGAGCTTGTTAGTAGACTTGCTAGCATGACCATGTCTTTAGAAAAAGAAAAAGCTAAAACATTGAAATTGGAAAATGAAAACTCATTTCTAAAGACCACATGTGAACAACAAAAGCATCTACTTTATGTTACTACTTGTTCACATGAGGAGCTAAAATTGACTCATGAGGAACTTTATGTTGCTCATGATAACTTAGTAAAAGATTATGCTTTTCTCACTAAGAGGCTTTCTAATGAAGAAATTAAAACTAGTGAGAGCTCATCACTTGGGTCAAATGATCAATCACATATTGTTACTAACCCTTGTGATGTAGGCAAGAAGCATGTATCCACCTCTTGTGATGATTTATTATCTATGCCATGTTCTTCACATATAGAAGCTTGTTCTATTTCTATGCCTTGTGAGACTAACCTTTTGAAGGAGAACAATGAGCTTAATGAACAAGTGAAGAATTTGAGCAACAAGTTGGAGAGGTGCTACTACTCAAAAGTCACCTTTGAGCATATATTGAAGACTCAAAGAAACTATGGTGACAAGTGTGGCCTTGGCTTCAAGAAGAAGATGACAAAAGGCAAAAGAAAGCAAGAGAGAGAAAAGGTCTCTCATTTTATGTGCTATCGGTGCCATGAAGTGGGTCATCTTGCAAATGGTTGCCCAAACAAAGAGAAGCTCAAGAAGAAGAAAGAAGAAGAGAGGCTAAAGCATGTCAAGTGCTTCAAGTGCCGCACTTGGGGTCATCTCACCTCAATGTGCCCAACCAAGCAATTGGTGAAGCAACAAGAAAAGCCTCAACCTAAGCCACAAGTTGAGCAAGAAAAGAAGCCCCAAGCTCAAGTCAAGTTCAACCATCACGGTGACTTGATGAAGAAGAAGAAGAAGAAAATAAGAAGGGGTGGAAGAGCAAGGCATCCAATGCAAATCCAAGATGCCAAGATGATGAGCAAGAATGAAGACAAGAAGAAAGGTTATGCTCACATCAAGTGCTTTGAGTGCAAGGATGATGGACACTTTGCCTCGAGGTGTCCTACCAAGCTTGAGAAGAAGGCTCAAGCAACTCTCAAGAGGCAAGGCAATGAGAAGCAACACATGAGCAAGGAAGAAAAGGCTCAATCTAAAAGAAATTGCTACTTATGCTGGGAAAGGGGACACATGGCTTATTCATGTCCCCTAGGTAATAATTCTAAGCCCATTTCAATAGATGATGATACTATGCTTAGAAAGGATGGCAATGGTACCTCATTGGTTGCAATTGAAAACATCCCGCTACTCATACTAAGGTTATGCCTAAGTATGTTGCACCTAACTTGAGAGGACCCAAACTAGTTTGGGTACCATCAAAAAGTGGATGAATGCATGTAGGTACCATCGGCATTGGAGGCTTGATTCAATTGATCCTATAATTATTCATCATATGATTGAGTCAAGTATTGAAGCTTAGTGCTTATCTCATCCCAATGTCAAGTCAAATAAGTGAAGGCAAAGTGCTACAACATACAAGTGTAATATTCAAGTTGTGGTGATTTATTGGATTATTTGATGGCTTGCAAATACATGAGTTGAAGCTTGAAAATTGGATGATCATGAGCTAAACAAGGTATATCTTTGTTGATCACATTCATTTGGGTGCATATGAGTTGATTGAATTGGATAAATGTGCAATGTTGCTTGCTATAAGATGATTGAATGGATTAAATGGTTAGTAATCAAGTTTGGATTGATTTGGGATGGATAAGTTCATGAGATGACTTTTAGTAAGTGGATTGAATGGATTTATGTCTTGTGAAAGTATTCGATCAAGTTGATTTCAAGGTTGATTCAATTTGAAGAAGTATAGATCAATTGCTTGAAATATGTCCAATATTGAAAATCTGAGCTAGCTGAGATCAAGTCTGAGTTTGAGTGATCCAATCTATTTGGAATGGTTTGAAATTTGGTATGCATGCTGTACACTTATCATAGAAGATGCTGTAGAAATTTCATGAAAATTGAATGAGGGATACTTCGGTTTTGGAGTGGATCTTATCAGCTATAGTGCAGCAGATTTCAGCATGTAGCAATGGTGGAAGAATTGAAATCTGGTAGCAATCTAGTACTCAAATGAAGCTCAAATTTTTACAGCTGCTAGATGACTTAGTGAGTCACATCTCCACCAATTTTCATGGTATTTAGATCTGTACATTGTGAGATATGGATATTTCTTTAAAGGGTACAGAATCTGTCAAAAAAGTGACAAATATTGGATTGATCTAGAGTCACTTAAATTGAATGGTCCTCAAGTTGGAAACATGATTACAAGTATTTGAGGTGCCTAAGTTTGGTTTTGAATTGATCTAGAAGCATGACAAGTAATGAGTACAAGGTCATTTGTTTTTAGAATGTACTTGGTGTACACATTTAGTACTCAAATTGACGATCAAGATCAAACTCAAGAAGAAGATGAAGTTTAAGTTCTAGTGACTATTGGAGATCATTTAGTAGAAAGAAAAGGACTTAAACATGTAGAAAGAAAAGGACTTAAAGAAGGATTCATGGTTACTCATCATATTAAGTCCATCACTTGAATCAATCAATCAAAGTAATTCAAGTAAGTATCAAGAGTGGTTCTTTGGAGAGAGGTCACTTCTCCCTATGTGAGGGGCGTGCCGCCCGAGGAGTGGGTAAACCAAGTGTGGTGCTTGGAAGGCTAACATGGAAGTGGTGATCTAAAGTACATTTGAGATGCTTAGTTGAAGCAATCAAAAGGATTGATCAAGAAAGCAAGCAACAACCCAAAAGAGAGCTAGTCATGCTATTTTAAGTGATATTCTTAGTAGTTCTCTCATGCAAGCAATTATCAAGAAAAGATGAAGCAAGTCAACTACAACAAGATAGTGCACTTGATCAATAAGTGGTTCTCCATTCATATGGGTGAAGATTTGATCTATCAATTGGCATTTATAATTGGTCTTCACCAAGCTTATAAATTGGACTTCACATTGCTATTGGAGAAATGAATTGGAATCTATGTGACTATCCTCTACTCCAAGATAGCTAAGGTATCATTGTAATGTGCATGATCATTTCGTCCTTTACTAGCATGCAGTTAGTGCATATAGTACATGCTTCATAGGATCATGCATGACAAATGAAAAGTTTTAAATTCATAGCCTACCACTATAGCTTGAATGATTAGTTGATCTAGTGGTATGTATATGAGTTTGTTCATGAGCTAGTGAACCCAAGTACTTGATCTATTTTGGATTGTTAACAAATGACAAGTACAACATTGGCAAGATAACCCTCAATGTGAGGTGTGAAAAAGCTTGTCATTGGTTCAAACCGGACTTGGAAGCTTTAGCAAATCAACATAGTTCAAGTCGACAATTAGAAGCTTATGATGATTAGAGTACAAGAACAAGACAACAATGCAAATGGATATCTAGACTTAAATGTTTCTTCAATTGGTATCCAACAATTGGTACTCATGATAGCAAATGTTCAAGATTGCAAACAAGTGGTTCCATACTAGAAGATCCTTAATTGGTAGAAGAATCCCATATGGTATTGGACAAGATATTTCAAATGATATCACATTTATACATATGGTATCTATCATACAAGAAGGTGGTTCCACAAGTGATCCTCAACTTTAAGAGATCATCAAGCAAAGAGAAGTTCCTTCACCAACAAGATTGACAAGTGAATGACCCATGCTATGACATAGGGGGAGTGCCCCACCAAATGGTATCAAGGTCAAAGATCCTATGTGGTATCTCAAGAGCAATTCAAGTAATGTCATTCCAACACATATGGTGATGTCCATCAAAAATGCAAGATTCAAGCCTCAACCATCTATCCCAATGCAATCCTTTGTCACAATGAGATTCACTCTTTCTCAATTGGTATCAAGATTTAATTGGTATCACATACCTTTTATGGAAATTGATGACAAAGGGGGAGAAGTTGGAACAAAGATATAATCATGGGATAAGTTGGAAAACAAAAGATATATTTGAAGGGGGAGAGATCAAAGATGGACATGAACAAGAAGGGAGCAACATTAAAAGAAAAGATGATGGATCAAAATTCTTGGACAAAAGAGAAGCACACAAGTAGGGGGAGCAAGCTCATGAACATTGATTGTTTGCATTTGATATGTGCATACTCATGTGCTTGCTTGCATTGCATAAGTTTTTAAATTCAATATGCATGCTTGTGTGGTGTATGATAGTTATAGAACTTCATTGATGATATGATAACTAGCATACATAGGTTGGTAGCTAGACTTTGTTCTTCAAGTAAAGACTAGACCCTTGCTTTTAATGTTGATCTCACGGGGTTTCTAGTGTTTTTTGTTGTCTAGCTACACATGGTGCTAAGGATGGTGTACATTGAATGCTTCAAATGATATCGAATTTGGTATCGAACTACAAAGGTTTATTCTATACACCTTAGCACTTAGTCGGATTTTATGGTGCTTATCCAAATCTTGACATAGAGCTTAAATGTTGGATAAGTAGCATAAAATCCAAAACAAGTTAGCAATTTAAACTTGTGTGAAGTGCTAGCTTGAAAAAGCTTAATTTCCATATCTTTGTAGAGTTGTCATCAATTACCAAAAAGGGGGAGATTGAAAGGTCCTTGTTTGGTTTTGGTAATTGAGTGACAACTTAGGTGGACTAATAGTGTTTATGTGAGATACACAGGAGATTAGTCCACAGGTGATGATGTGATGATGGAGGAGCTCATTGCATATGAGACATGACATGGAGTCATGTGACCAAGGTGGAGAAGATCAAGATGAGGCTTGGCTTGATGGACCGGTTGCAAGAGTGAAGGGCAAGTCGGAGGCTTTGAAGCGAGGGACCGCGTGTGACGGTGAAGCTTGAGCAAGACTTGGCGCCGATGGACCGAAGCAACGGTGAAGAGCAAGTGAGGTCAAGATCGATGAACCAATACGGTCACGTGATGATATGAAGTGGATCATATCATTTGGTGATTGGTAGGTGCATGTGTTGCATCAACATTGGAGGAGATAGAATGGAAAGCGCAAGGCAAAGGTATAACCTAGGGCATTTCCATTTCACCGGTCATAGGTGTGTAGAGAAGTTTATGACCGGATTTAGGATAGATGGCCGTACTATCAAGAGGGGCAAACTTGTTTGCATATCGGTCATCTAGTGCCACTTGAGTGATCTAACTTTGCATACGTGTTAGGATCGAGTGGCGTGGCAAGTTGAGAGGCTAACTCCCTTGGAAAAATGTTTGTGAAAATGCTAACACACATGCACATGGTGGTGTACATTTGGTGGTGTTGGCACTTTTGCACAAAGGAGGTGGTGTTGGCGCTTTTGAGAAAATTAAGTGCCTATTTTCTATTGCGCCGATGGGAAATTTGGAGAAGTTGCGGGAGTATTTCTCGCTGAGAAACACTCACCGGACGCTGGTGTTGGCAGCACCGGACGCTGGTCCAGAGCGTCCGTGTGTTGCTTTGGCTCAGGTGTGCAGAGCGCACCGGACGCTGGCACCGGACGCTGGGCGGTTACTGTTCGTGCGTCCGGTGGTGTGTGACGTCAGCGAGCGCGCGCGAGGAGTTTCTGACCGGTGAGCACCGGACGCTCAGGGTGCGTCCGGTGGCTTGCGTCCGATGACCCTGCAAGTTTGCGGAGCTCTCTGCGCACGAGTCCGGTGAGCACCGGACGCGTCCGGTGTGACGCAGTAGAGCGTCCGGTGGTGCTGTGCAGGCGCACGAGCGCAGTAGCCGTTGGCGGCAACGGTCGAGTTCAAATGGCTAGTAACACGTGGCCGACGCCTGAGCACCGGACGCTAGGAGTTGAGCGTCCGGTGGCTCCGTGTGAGCGTCTGGTGCCCACGTGTTTTGCCCAGTGAAGGGGCAACGACTAGTTTAGCCCTTGGGGCTATAAATTAGTGGTGGCCAACCTTGGCTGGGGCTGAGCACCCTTGGGACTTAGTGTCCATGCTTGGGGAGTGCTAGGAAAGCCTCTAACTCACTTGTGCTTGCAAGAGTGCGAATCAATAGCGAGTGAGTGATTCTAGTGCGTTGCATTGAGAGATTGCATCGAGTGGCACTAGGTGTTCGTGTTGCAAGCCGGTGGTGCTTGTTACTCTTGGAGGTTGCCACCTCCTAGACGGCTTGGTGGCTTGTGACTCCGTCGAAGCACGCAAGGAGATTGTGCGGTGCTCCGGAGAAGAGATTGTGAGGGGTACGGTGCTCCCCTCGCGGGGATCGCGAAGAGCAACTCTAGTGGATTGCTTGTGGTTTGGAGGATCCCCATCTTGAGAGTGGATGTGCGGCACCCGCTGAGGGTTTGGCTTTGGAATGCCAATTAGCTCGTGATCCATCAAGTGGGTGTATCGCCACAACGAGGACGTAGCTTGGTGGCAACCAAGTGAACCTCGGTAAAAATCACCGTGTCAACATTGTCTACTCTTCTCGGTGGTTTGCATTCGCTATACACGAGCTTGTATTTACTTTCTTTATATACTTGTGCTTGTGTAGTTGCTTTTGTAATTAGTTAAGCTTGTGTAGCTTGCTAGTTACCTTCTTGCTTGTGTAGCTAGAAGTAGTTCCCTTGGGTGGCTAATTCGGTTTGTGTAACCTTGTTAGTCACATTGCTTAGTTTGTATAGCTAAGTAAGTTGCGCTCTCTAATTTGGCATTAGTTGCCTTGTTATTGAGCTTGCTAGTGAGCTTAGGCTTTGTGCGCTTTGCCTCGCTAGTTTGTGCAGGAGCTCCCCCGGTTTGCAAAGTACTAGTTGCATAGGTTTGTGTGACCTTGCTTCTAGAATTGGTTAGGTGAGCTCTTGCTAAGGTAGCACCTTGTTTTCTTGTTTAGGTTCTTTTACAAGGTGCTAGAGAACTTAGATAGACGGGTGTAGTCTTGGCTAGGCCGATAGATTTAATTCCACATTTATTTCGGTTAGCCGGTGCGATAATTTTTAGAAAGGACTATTCACCTCCCCTCTAGTCCGCCATCTCGACCCTTCAACTTTTCATGAAGCTCGACATCCAGAAAGCTTTCGACACGGTCAGCAGGAGCTACTTGCTTGAGGTGCTGCAAGCTCTCAGGTCTGGACTGCACTTGTGCGAGTTGGTCTCCATCTTATTTCGCACAGCAGCCTCCAGGGCCTTGCTAAATGGCGTGCCAGGAGGAAAATCCCAACATGCCAGAGGGGTGCGCCAGGGTGATCTGCTATTACTTATGCTCTTCATCTTAGCCATGGACCCATTGCAGCGATTGTTGGACCTTGCCACCAGCTACAATGTCCTCACGCAGCTGCCTCTTGTTGTGGCAAAGTGGAGATTGTCCACGTATGATGATGATGCTGCAATCTTCGTAAACCCAAAAAAAGAGGACATTGACGCCATCAAGATCATTCTTGAGACATTCAGGAAGGTGTCTGGGCTGTGCATAAACATGGATAAAAGCTCCATCCACATGATTAGATGCAAAGATAACAAAAGTTTGGTGACACATTTGAAATTGTGACCACTCGTTACATGAATTTAATCACGTGACGCCTGTAAACTACAAGGGGCGTGTTTATTGCCAAGTGGCTGCGAGGTTGTGACAACATATTTGTACTAACCAATGTGCTGTTTACAGGTATCTGGGAGAGTGGTTAATAACTCGCTGTGGCTTATTGTTCAAGAATCACTTTGACGTCCATCGTTTCAAGCTCTGTGTTTTGATTTTGTTTATGTATGGTCTGTTCTTCCGCATCATTGCATTTCTGGCCATGGCCATGATTTTACTGAATAAGAAATGAGTGACATCAAGATGTACACCTTTCTCATGAACATATTATTCATTTAACTCAAGTTAGGTTTTGTTCTTTACTACTGAAAGTTCAAAGTACAAAGTGCAAAAACTTGGCTTTACAAGGAAAGGAAGATGCTTGTGATATCTCAACTTCAATAACTATATAAGAGTTGATTATTATGCACAATGCCATGTATAAGTTACCATGCTAGACATACGAAGTGTTGATCATGTACAAGAAGGAAAGATGGGGAAATTTCCTTGATTTGATAGTGACGAAAGGATTAAAAGGAAAGTAGATCTGTTAATTTCAAAGACATATGTTATGGACTGGGCTGCCAAGTGGGCTGCTATGTGGGCTGGGTTGAATCCATGAATGTGGAATCGAAATAAAACAATTCAAATTCAAATCCATGTACGAATGTCTATTTGATTTTTTAAAACCTCAGGCTTGCTTGAAGCACTTTTGATTTGGACAGATTCAGCCGAATCGTTGAGGCACCTAAACTTTGACAAATTCTGGCAGAGGATCAGCCCAAACGTGATACAGATCCAGGTCTCAACTATGTGATATATATGCATGAGACATCTACGTACAGAATTTTCCTGCACTATCCATCGACAAGGAATCTAGATCTTGGAGTAGAATTGTAGAGTCGGATTCTAGTTGGATGCTAGAGATGCCCAACACCAATGCTTAAAAAAGTCCTTTCAGGCTGGCCATAGCTTCAGCTATCACTTTATCATGAACTCCCGACAAATTTCATTAGGGCTTTACGCTATGCATGCTTTACTGATTCCACTTCTTTCAAATTAGTTTTCACTTTTCTCTCTCTAGATATATGTGCCCTCTGATATATTGACAACAAGGAAACTGCAGCAAGATTAAATGGTGCCATATGGAAAGTTCATCATTTTTTTGCGAGACCCAGTTACAGACGCAGACACTTACAGACACGAGCACTTCCGAAGAACTGAGTTGAATTGACAAATCTCAAGATTGATAAAGAACCGAGTTGGATTAGCAAATCTCGAGATTGATGAAATCACCACAGGCGCCTTGCTGTCGAGCATAGTGTCGTCGTTAAATCCTGAAATAAATCCATCAAAATACGAGTACCCATGTTAAGTCGGAGACTTGAACCCGGGTAGGCAGAGGAACCCAACCAGCTGATCTATGATTAGTTCGCGGAAATTTCGTCATTTATCTATAGCTTAAAATACATATCCAATATTAAGTTTAAAATTAACAACATGCAGTCATACACAATAAAGGCGATGAGATTTTTGTCAATCTGCTGTACTAGCACTCTCCTATAATCTCAGATCCAGTTTTCTCAATCCGCTATAGGATATTTTGAAGGAAATGTGTTATCCGGTAGAGATGCTCTTACGTGGGGCAGTAGTTTTTTTTAGGTGCGACGATTTTTGTGTCATTTATTTTGTTTGTGTCATAAACTCATTGAGATCGTACTGCTTCTTTTTCTATCAGAACTGCAAAGGTGAAACAAAATGTGTCTTATTCTTGATATATGTAATGCAAATGTTGAAATGCCAACATGCATGGCTGTGCCTCGCCTTCTCTGACATGAGAAAAAAATCAATGTGGACACACAATGCTCGATATACAATAAGATAATTTCATTTGTTGTTTTGAAATTATAGAGCTGCCCGAATCTCATGTCTCTATAATGATGTTTATATCTACTAGTACATCCTCTATCGGGCTAGACTATCCACTCACATCATTGTCTCCTATTCTTGAAGTGGTTTACAGAGGCTAACGACGTTCATCTTTCTTCAGGTGGAATATTTCTTTAGAAAAGGTAATTCTTTGAACCTACACATACTACAGTGTAGCGATAGCTAGCTAGGTTTGTGTGTGAAAACCATGATGTGTTGTTGGTACTAGTAAAAGCTCAAGAACTGCAGCTTTAACATCTACAAACTTAGAGGGAATCATGGTGATATATATGCTACTGAGTACTGACTACCATCCAAGTAACAAATAATAAAGCCAGCTAAATGTGCTGGATGCAAGATATTTGTACCTGATTGCCCATGAACAGTGGGATTAGATTGTCTCAACGGCTAGATATATTGCCTTTTTCTTTCTAGCTGCAGGTGGTATGCCTGGAACCACCTGAAGCAAGTTATAAAATTGTAGGATTCCAGCAAGTTGGATTCATTTTTCTAATTCATGATGATCAGACAGTGTCTTTCTTCAGGTGGTATTTTTCTTCAAAAGAAATAATTCTTTCGAACCTAAAGTAGCAAAAAAAATTTATGGTGTTTTTTTAGCGAAATTTAGAAGTAATCATGGTACTATACTTTTGTCTACTTTTGGGCTTCCGTGAACGAACATCCTTTTTTCTCAATAAAACTGACAAGGTTGTCAAAGTTGTTCAAAAGTAATGGCAGCGTGAACTTATCATGAAGTTCTAAAAATACGTGATGATCAAGTGATGTATGCGGCAAATGGCCATATTGGCTATATAGAGATATTATCGAACGACATGCAGTTCAGTGTGATGATTATATAATGGCACGCTAATACTAAAATCTTATATATTGTGTTTTCTTATTACATGACTATCCATTATCAGAGTTGGCCACTGAATTTTTTTAGTGCTCATGATATACATGCATTTAGTTCTGCATATTTTGTACCTGAATCAGTAATGAAAATCATTATTTTCTGGGGTCTAAGTTTTACACATAGGTTGATAGGCATATATCAAGTACAACTGGAGAGTAGTGTGTCGAATTGTGTTTTAGTGTTCAGGATGTGATTAATAACAGGTGAAATATTGTAAATGAATGGCTATGTGTGGTGGTAGAGAATGGAAAATTTTTCGTTTTGTAAAAGAAAAAGAAACCAAGAAAGTTTTTTCGAGAACATGTGGACGATTGGCATGCATTCAGTAGATGCGTTGTTTTATGTGTTCAATAACTAAAGCCTGCAAACAAAATTGGTAGAGTCTTGGACACATGGTCTATTACTTGGCTTTGTCAACAAATCATGACAACTTATTTCATGCATTAGCGCTAGTGCACTACAACCATGTTTTCTTAGACGAGAAATCACCAATTAAATCTTAAGCTGTATTCATGCCATCCTTGTAGTATGAGCACCTAATTTTTGATTCAGAACCCAAAATATTAACATGGAAAATTTTCTCAAATAATATAAATTTTACAATTTTATCATTGGATACATGTTTTAACAGACCCTCTTTGTGTTGTATGTTGAAAAATAATAGAGGAATAGGAAACAATATACCTATGTGTAATCATACATCTGAATGACAAGTATTACACTAAAGTTCTAGGCATGCAAAGTGTGTGTTTGGTGCGCGTGCCATCAAGTAGTTTTCGTGATACTGGTGACATAATTATATGATCTATCTTATTTGTGTGTCGGATGTATCAAAATATTCTACATATGCATTGTGATTCTTCTTCAGAAAGCGAAGTGCGCGTGCAGAAAACCCACTACCCTATTTGGGAGATTGATACTCCTTTTGTCGAGTAACGACAACCAATATCTCTCCATTTAAATCTCTAATTGCGGGACGGCATCCCAAACTTGGTTCCCATACAAATAGGAACTACAATATTGTCAATTAATATCAAGATATAGTGGGTAAAGATTGGAGTCCAATCTCTAACCAATTCATGTTTACATAAAATTGTTGAACTAACATAAAATCTTCATTGTCCAAATAAATAGTAAACCCTACCCTATCTCTAGCTACCTAGGTAGCATTAGTCAGTCATCAAGCTGTTAACGTAACTAACAAAAAAAATAAAAATTTCATAACTAAAACCAATACATTTTAAGAAATAATTGCCAATACCCAACTCACAAAAAACAATATTATGTTAATTCTCTCTCTCTCTCTCTCTCTCTCTCTCTCCTCCATACATATATCTTCATGTAGACCCTAGTTCAAGATCCAAAATTAGTACCTATATGAAAATGAACTAGTTCACCAGAAATATCATGACATTTGGGGGCAAGAAAATGGGAGAATCTTGTTCACGTACTCAATCTACTCTTGTGCCTTAAGATTTGATCTATTTTCATGTCTAGTTGCACACCACCATTCCTTCAGAGTGGTTTGTAAGACCAGCTACCCAAAAAAAATCAATTTCTGGGTTTGGTCCATTAGCCAGGGATTTTTAGAAGTGTCTCTAGAGGTTGTTCTGATGTAGCTGGCAGTGAAAAAAAATACGGTGTCTCTGAAAATAGTTTCTATAATAGTGCACCATTTGCATGCTGTCCTTACATAAGGAATAAATCTTGAAGCAATTTTAAAAAAAAATATCAGTGTAAGCATACTTTTTGAAAGAACGTAAGCATACTTTTCATTATACTATAAAAAATAGTTATCACATTGGAAGCCACTCGCTCTGATATATGTTAATCTGTTTCTGAAAAGAAAATTAATTGTTTAGTACTTGGTCTACCTTACTAGATGGCGATTAGTCTTTCTTCAGGTGGTATATTTATTCAAAAGAAATAATTCCTTTGAACCTAATGTAACAAAAGATCATGGTGTTTATAGGTGTTAGTGAAGTTTCATGCATGGTCTACAGTTCTAGCAGCTAAAATTTAGAAGTAATCATGGTAACACTTTTGTCTACTTTTGGTGTTGCGTGTATCAACAGCCTTTTTTCCTCTGTGAAACTGACAAGGTTGTCTGAACAAGTTCTCCTCAATATTTAATTTGCTTCTTCAATTTTAAGATTCCCATACGGACAATAAAACTGCTCCAAAGTGATAACAGCCTGAAATTTTCATGAATGGAAATCACACGTCAAAAATAAGTGCTATAAGAATACGATGATCAAGCTATGTATGCAGCAGATGGCCATATATTGGCTGTAGACATTATGGAATGTCATACAGTCTAGTGTGATCAATACATAATGGCAAGCTAATACTTAGATTGTGGTCTAATCTTATTTATTAATTTTCCTATTGCATGACTGTCCAACATTTATTGGAGTTTAGTTGGCTACCGAATTTTCATGGTGCTTATGATATATCCTTGAACTCTGCTCATTTTGTATCTGGAACAATAAAGGGAAATATTGTTTTGACAAATCTAATAAGTTTTAGGTATATATCAGTTAGAATGGGAAAGTTAGTGTTGAAATGTGTTTCAGTGTGGAGGATGTGATTAGCTTATGAAATCTTGTAAAGACATGGCTATGTGCGGTCACAAGGCTAGCTGGAAACAATTCCATTTCCTAAAAAATAAAAATAAAAAAAGTGGAAAAGAAAGATTTTTGAAAACATGTGGTTGCATGGCATGCATTCACACTAGAAGTGTTTTCTTAAATGTCTTGATACCAAATCAGTATACACACACACATATGCATGTTGATGTATATGTATGACAAGTATTTCCATAAAATTGTAGACATCGAAAGTGTGTGTTTGGTGCGTGTGCCATCAAGTTGACATCATGTTATTGGCGACATAATTATATCATCTGTCTAACTTGTGTGTCAGACATATCAACATATTCGATGGGCTTATTGCAATTCTTATCCACAAGTTGAAGTACGCGTGCACAAAACCCACTACCCGAGTTGGGAGGTTGAATCTTATTATCGGGGTAACGACAACTAGTCTTATCCTAGATGTACCAATAGTTGTATCCCATCCATATATTCCAATCTAGGAGGTGATTACAAGATAAACCACTTACCATCTTCATCTATTTGCCTAGATTATCTTATTTTTCAAACATCTTCCCTTGTCTTAGGTCACAACTCAATAAAATGACAGTTCATTTGAATAACTTTTCCATTGGATTTTAAATAATATACATCCTGCCCTATCCAAATTCTTGTGACCACTATTATTTCATCATATGACTTAGCTATGGTTAAGTAGCAGACATGAAGAAAGAAAAGCAATATAAACATATCATTTTGTCTGTTTAGAGGACAAGGCCTACTAGTTGATGGTTGTAGTAGATAAATTTGCAAGTGGCAAGCTTACAATTGTTTGATGTGGTATTTTGTGGATGCATTTGTGGGCTCCTAACTATCAAAACTGGTAGTGCAACATGAGCTGCTTGAAAATTTCTTTATCAGAAGCTTCGGATATGTTACTTCATCCATTACTACAGAATTGGCAATCACAAATGGAGTATAACTGCCGGTTGTTTTTGAACCTGCAGTAATAGAGTATCACTACTGGTTCATGACTTCAACCAGCAATGATACAGGCCGACACTGATAGGCGGACTATCATTGCCAGTTTGTGGCTTGAACCGGCAGCGATAGCTGCTTTGCACAAAAAATCATAACCTTTTTATATTAGGTTGGATTAAGACAAATTATATATAAAAAATTATATAGTTTAAGAGATCTTAAACTTTGTTGTTGATCACTTTTTAATTTGAGATGGCTTACAAGTCTAAATATTTAATATAAGTCCTCAAATCAGATTTAACATGCTTCACAATGTCAAATAGAGACCAAGTCAACACAAAATTTGTAGTACTCAGATGAGATCTATAACTTTGCAGTTAATAAAATTTGTGTCTGAGATTCTTTTGAGTGTCAAATATACAATATAAGATTGAAAAATATTTGGTTAAATGAATAGCGTCTGCTATATAATTGCATGTGTCACGTAGCTCAGCTGGTATGTGGGTTCAAGGGAACATGAACATCGAGGTTTCGAGTTTGAATCCTGAAAACCATATTTTTTTTATCACCTGTCACTGCCGGGTGATGAGGGGTTAGACATGGTAGTGATGGTCAATTCTGCAGTAGTGGTCATGGTTTGGATACATTTCTCTATGTGTCAGTTAGGTTTCTATATATAAGCTTTTTTTAGTTTAGATTAGGTCACTTAGCTAGCTCACTACTAGGACAAAATATTGCAACTTCCAATATTTGTGTCTTTTGGTTTCTACTATCAAGAAGCATGAATTTCTATGAATCCTAGTGTGTTGAATCAATTAAGCACTTGTTTTTTTTGAATGTTGTCTTGCCTAAGCTATTTGGTCAGTAATTTAAGTGGTTTCATGTCTGTCTAAACCTCATAGCATATCACGTAGGTTTGGCATTTGGTAAGGTGGCCTTAGAAAATATCTGAAGCTGAAGTCACTAGCCCTGCTAGCTAGGAGTTGCTACTACTTGTTAGTCACTTTGGCTTAGGAGGAACAACATAAGTTATAAAAAAGAATATATTCTCTCCTTTGCAAGTCACCGAAATACACTACAGGAAAGCCGAGCTTTGCCAAGTGTTAAATGCTTTGCCGAGAGCCAAAAATCGGGCACTCGGCAAAGAGCCTCTTTGCCGAGTGCCAAACACTCGGCAAAGCCCGGCCTCGGCAAAGATGGTCTTTGCCGAGTGTCGAACACTCGGCAAAGCAAGGGACTCGGCAAAGGGTGACGGTGGTACACACCGTTAGTCTTTGCCGAGTGCCAGAAGTTTGACACTCGGCATAGATAGTCTTTGCCGAGTGCTAGAAATTTGGCACTCGGCATAGAATTTTTTTTTTGGTTTTTTGTCTCCAAATTTTTTCTATTAACGTTACACTTTATTTTGAAGCCTAAGTTAAAATTTGGCACAATTCTTGATATATTTCATATATATATTTAACTTATTTCGCTTAAATGTATTTCTTCCGAAAATACAATATTGAACTACAGGTTACATTACTTGTTGGTATACATGTTAGAGGATGGATGACCGTGAGTGGATGTACACGGGCCGCACAAGTCAGATTGATTTCACCAGTGAATGGATGATGAAGACCAATGATTTCTTGGAACTAGCATTTGGCGAGTGTGCTAAAGGATCGATTCTAGTTTTATGTCCCCACGATATATGTGCAAACAGAAAAAAGAAAAACAATGTGGACATGGGTAAACATCTTTTGAAGAATGGGTTTGTTCCGAACTATACTCGGTGGGTTTACCATGGTGAAGCCCATCGCCTTAGAGAGGAGGTGGTGAGACCCTGCGTGGAGCATTTTGATGCTGGTGCAGGGGTAGCAGACATGTTAGATGACTTTCACGAAGCTCAGTACGCCGAAGGACGTACGGAGGTAGAGATGGAGGCAACTACAAAGGCGTTCTATGAGATGATGTCTTCTGCACAGAAACCCCTTCACGAGCACACAACGGTTTCTCAACTATATGCCATTGGACGCTTAATGGGGTTCAAGTCCGAGTGTAGCATGAGTCGAGAACACTTCGACGGTTTGCTTACCGTGATTGGCAGCCTCCTGCCTGATGGCCACATTCTCCCAAAGAGCATGTACGATTCACAGAAACTCCTTTGTGCACTCAAGATGTCATATGAACAGATACATGCTTGTTCGAAGGGGTGCATTTTATTTAGGAAAGAACACAAGGATGCAAAATACTGTCCAAAGTGTAAATCCTCCAGGTACTTGGAGGTAGACTCTGGTGATGGCTAGAATAGACAACTTTCAATCCCTGTGAAAATCTTGAGGTTCTTTCCGTGCATACCGAGGCTTCAACGGATGTACATGACCGAGGAATTGGCGAAACATATGTCATGGCACAAGAATGGCAAACGTACAATCTTGATAAGCTGGTACATCCGTCCGATGGTGAAGCATGGACACACTTTGATGGCATTCACCATGACAAAGCTAAAGAGCCTCGTAATGTACGTGTTGCGCTGGCGACAGATGGGTTCAATCCTTATGGATTGATGGCTGCCCTATACACATGTTGGCCCGTGTTTGTTATCCCCCTTAATCTCCCCGAGGCCTATGCTTTCAAAGACAGAACATATTCTTGTCACTGATAATTCCTGGACATCCGGGGAGTAATATGGGTGTGTACATGGAGCCTCTGATTGATGAATTGGTCGGTGCTTTGGAGGAAGGCGTATGGACATACGACCGATCAACAAAGACAAGCTTCAACATGCACGTTTGGTACCACTACTCCCTGCATGATTTCTTGGCCTATGGGATATTCTGCGCCTGGTGTGTTCACAGGAAGTTCCCATGCCCAATATGCAAGGAACGTCTGAGGTTCATTTGGTTGCAGAAGGGTGGCAAGTATTCGTCGTTTGACAAACATCGTCAATTCCTCCCTCTTGACCATCCATTTAGACAAGACATCAAAAACTTTACGAAAGGTGTCGTTGTGAAAGACCATCCACCGCAGATGATGCTTGGTGCTAAGGTTCATGCTAAGATAGATGCTCTCATTCCCAATGAACAAGGCAGTGGTTTTGTGGGGTATGGTGAGGAACACATGTGGACTCATAAGTCTGGACTCACGAGGCTTCCCTATTTTGATGACCTACTTCTCCCACATAACATTGATGTAATGCACACTGAAAAGAATATCGCGGAGGCACTTTGGGCAACCATCATGGAAACTGAAAAGTCAAAGGACAACCCTAAGGCAAGAGTGGACTTAGCAATGTTATGCGATAGACCAAAGCAAGAGATGCAGCCTCCTAGCAGGGGCAAGACATGGAAGAGGCCTAAGGCTGATTTTGTCTTGGCCAAGAAACACAGGATGGAAGTACTTGAATGGATGCAGACGCTAATGTTCCCTGATGGGTATGCAGCGAATCTAAGGAGGGGAGTGAACTTATCTACTCTGTGAGTGAACGGGATGAAGAGTCATGACTACCACATATGGATTGAGCGGCTTCTTTCGGTGATGGTTCGAGGCTATGTCCCTGAGCATGTGTGGCTAGTGCTGGCAGAGTTGACCTACTTCTTCCGCCAGCTTTGTGCCAAGGAGTTATCTCGGACCGTGATTGATGACTTGGAAAAAGTGGCGCCTGTGTTGCTCTGTAAGTTGGAGAAGATATTTCCACCTGGCTTCTTCAACCCAATGCAACATCTCATATTGCACCTCCCGTATGTGGCACGGATGGGGGGGCCCGTGCAGGCCCGTTGGTGCTATCCAATCGAGAGATGTCTAAAGACTCTTTGAAAAAAATGTAGAAATAAAGAAAAAATTGAGGCTTACAGTGCATAGGCATATATTCTGGATGAGGTGTCAAACTTCACAGAAAAATACTACACCGAGAACCTTCCTAGCGTGCATAATCCGCCTCCTCGTTACAATGCTAGCGAAAATGAATCGAACCTCAGCCTTTTCCGAGGTCAACTCGGAAGCGCAAGTGCATGGACCACTAAGACCTTGACACATGGAGAATGGCGTTGTATCATGCTATATGTGTTGAACAACCTTGACGAGGTGGCGCCATACATTGGGTAAGTTTTCAACGAACTTGTTTCAATAAGTCGTCTCTATTCGTTGTCCAACCCCTTATTTCAAGTTGGTACAGGGAATTTCTTCATCGCTTCTGGAATCATTCAAGGGATCCTACCCCGCATTCTCATGACTTAGCTGATCTTGAGCTCCCATTTAGTGAGGGTGAAGTGTGGAATACAATTAAAATCTTGCCTTCAGACAAGGCTCCTGGGCCTGATGGCTTTACGGGACGTTTCTATAAAGCTTGCTGGCCCATCATAAAAGAAGATATTATGGCAGCAGTCTCGGCGGTCTGGAATAGGAATTTTGCGAACTTTGGCACTCTGAACTCAGCCTATATTACTCTCCTCCCTAAAAAGGATGGTGCTGATCAGCCTAAAGACTTTCAGCCTATAAGTTTGGTTCATAGTTTCGCCAAGTTAATCACAAAAATGATCGATAAATCGCCTTGCTGGTCGTCTTCAACAAATGGTCTCCCCGATTCAAAGCGCCTTCATAAAAGGGCGATTCATACAAGATAACTTCATGTTGGTGCAGCAAACGGCAAGGTTTCCTCATCAACAAAAGCAGCCTCAGATTCTCTTGAAGTTAGATATTTCAATGGCTTTGATTCTGTATCATGGCCCTTTCTCCTGGAGGTGTTGCAGCATCTTGGTTTCGGGCAGTTTTGGAGGGATATTATCAGTGGTCTGCTCTCCTCATCCTCAACCCAAGTTCTCTTAAATGGGGTGCCTGGGGATCGCATTCATCATCGGCGGGGTTTACGACAAGGTGACCCCCTCTCCCCCATGCTCTTTATCCTGGTAATGGATGTTTTGGGGCATTTGATCTCTAAAGCCTCCAGGGAAGGGTTGTTGCTGCCACTTACAGCTCGAGGCTTACAACACGTATTTCTATCTATGTCGAAGATGTGGCTCTCTTTATCCACCCGGTGGTTGGGGATATCAATATAACCAAAAGTTTGGTGACTCGTTTGAAATTGTGACCACTCGTTACATGAATTTAATCACGTGACGCCTGTAAATTACAAGGGGCGTGTTTCTTGCCGAGTGGCTGCGAGGCTGTGACTACATATTTGTACTAACCAATGTGCTGTTTACAGGTATCCGGGAGTGTGGTTAACAACTGGCTGTAGTTTATTGTTCAAGAATCACTTTGACGCCCATCGTTTCAAGCTCTGTTTTTCGATTTTGTTTATGTATGGTCTGTTCTTCCGCATCATTGCATTTCTGGCCATGGCCATGATTTTACTGAATAAGAAATGAGTGACTTGAAGATGTACACCTTTCTCATGAACATATTATTCATTTAACTCAAGTTAGGTTTTGTTCTTTACTACTGAAAGTACAAAGTGCAAAAACTTGGCTTTACAAGGAAAGGAAGATGCTTGTGATATCTCAACTTCAATAACTATATAAGAGTTGATTATTATGCACAATGCCATGTATAAGTTACCATGCTAGACATACGAAGTGTTGATCATGTACAAGAAGGAAAGATGGGGAAATTTCCTTGATTTGATAGTGACGAAAGGATTAAAAGGAAAGTAGATCTGTTAATTTCAAAGACATATGTTATGGACTGGGCTGCCAAGTGGGCTGCTATGTGGGCTGGGTTGAATCCATGAATGTGGAATCGAAATAAAACAATTCAAATTCAAATCCATGTACTAATGTCTATTTGATTTTTTAAAACCTCAGGCTTGCTTGAAGCACTTTTGATTTGGACAGATTCAGCCGAATCGTTGAGGCACCTAAACTTTGACAAATTCTGGCAGGGGATCAGCCCAAACGTGATACAGATCCAGGTCTCAACTATGTGATATATATGCATGAGACATCTACGTACAGAATTTTCCTGCACTATCCATCGACAAGGAATCTAGATCTTGGAGTAGAATTGTAGAGTCGGATTCTAGTTGGATGCTAGAGATGCCCAACACCAATGCTTAAAAAAGTCCTTTCAGGCTGGCCATAGCTTCAGCTATCACTTTATCATGAACTCCCGACCAATTTCATTAGGGCTTTACGCTATGCATGCTTTACTGATTCCACTTCTTTCAAATTAGTTTTCACTTTTCTCTCTCTAGATATATGTGCCCTCTGATATATTGACAACAAGGAAACTGCAGCAAGATTAAATGGTGCATATGGAAAGTTCATCATTTTTTTGCGAGACCCGACGCAGACACTTACAGACACGAGCACTTCCGAAGAACTGAGTTGAATTGACAAATCTCAAGATTGATAAAGAACCGAGTTGGATTAGCAAATCTCGAGATTGATGAAATCACCACAGGCGCCTTTCTGTCGAGCATAGTGTCGTCGTTAAATCCTGAAATAAATCCATAAAAATACGAGTACCCATGTTAAGTCGGAGACTTGAACCCGGGTAGGCAGAGAAACCCAACCAGCTGATCTATGATTAGTTCGCGGAAATTTCGTCATTTATCTATAGCTTAAAATACATATAATGGTACATCCAATATTAAGTTTAAAATTAACAACATGCAGTCATACACAATAAAGGCGATGAGATTTTTGTCAATCTGCTGTACTAGCACTCTCCTATAATCTCAGATCCAGTTTTCTCAATCCGCTATAGGATATTTTGAAGAAAATGTGTTATCCGGTAGAGATGCTCTTACGTGGGGCAGTAGTTTTTTTTAGGTGCGACGATTTTTGTGTCATTTATTTTGTTTGTGTCATAAACTCATTGAGATCGTACTGCCTCTTTTTCTATCAGAACTGCAAAGGTGAAACAAAATGTGTCTTATTCTTGATATATGTAATGCAAATGTTGAAATGCCAACATGCATGGCTGTGCCTCGCCTTCTCTGACATGAGAAAAAAAATCAATGTGGACACACAATGCTCGATATACAATAAGATAATTTCATTTGTTGTTTTGAAATTATAGAGCTGCCCGAATCTCATGTCTCTATAATGATGTTTATATCTACTAGTACATCCTCTATCGTGCTAGACTATCCACTCACATCATTGTCTCCTATTCTTGAAGTGGTTTACAGAGCCTAACTACGTTCATCTTTCTTCAGGTGGAATATTTCTTTAGAAAAGGTAATTCTTTGAACCTACACATACTACAGTGTAGCGATAGCTAGCTAGGTTTGTGTGTGAAAACCATGATGTGTTGTTGGTATTAGTAAAAGCTCAAGAACTGCAGCTTTAACATCTACAAACTTAGAGGGAATCATGGTGATATATATGCTACTGAGTACTGACTACCATCCAAGTAACAAATAATAAAGCTAGCTAAATGTGCTGGATGCAAGATATTTGTACCTGATTGCCCATGAACAGTGGGATTAGATTGTCTCAACGGCTAGATATATTGCCTTTTTCTTTCTAGCTGCAGGTGGTATGCCTGGAACCACCTGAAGCAAGTTATAAAATTGTAGGATTCCAGCAAGTTGGATTCATTTTTCTAATTCATGATGATCAGACAGTGTCTTTCTTCAGGTGGTATTTTTCTTCAAAAGAAATAATTCTTTTGAACCTAAAGTAGCAAAAAAATTTATGGTGTTTTTTTAAGCGAAATTTAGAAGTAATCGTGGTACTATACTTTTGTCTACTTTTGGGCTTCCGTGAACGAACATCCTTTTTTCTCAATAAAACTGACAAGGTTGTCAAAGTTGTTCAAAAGTAATGGCAGCGTGAACTTATCATGAAGTTCTAAAAATACGTGATGATCAAGTGATGTATGCGGCAAATGGCCATATTGGCTATATAGAGATATTATCGAACGACATGCAGTTCAGTGTGATGATTATATAATGGCACGCTAATACTAAAATCTTATATATTGTGTTTTCTTATTACATGACTATCCATTATCAGAGTTGGCCACTGAATTTTTTTAGTGCTCATGATATACATGCATTTAGTTCTGCATATTTTGTACCTGAATCAGTAATGAAAATTATTATTTTCTGGGGTCTAAGTTTTACACATAGGTTGATAGGTATATATCAAGAACAACTGGAGAGTAGTGTGTCGAATTGTGTTTTAGTGTTCAGGATGTGATTAATAACAGGTGAAATATTGTAAATGAATGGCTACGTGTGGTGGTAGAGAATGGAAAGATTTTCGTTTTGTAAAAGAAAAAGAAACCAAGAAAGTTTTTTCGAGAACATGTGGACGATTGGCATGCATTCAGTAGATGCGTTGTTTTATGTGTCCAATAACTTGTAACACCCTAAATTTTGCTTCTTTAAAAATAGAGCTAAAATAATTTATTTTATATTTCTGTGGTCATGAAAATATAGTAAAATGAAATTTCTCCTTAAATTAAAATTCATCATAGGGTTTAGCAACGTTGTTGTGCATACATGCTGGTACATATTTTTTATGTGATGTTTGTTTGTTGCTCCTTTGCGTGTTGAGACTAAGCAAAGTTTTTAAAATTGCGTTTAGTAGAACGATCTTCCTCGGTGAGTACATCTTTTTTTTTCTTTATCTACAACCAAATTCCTTGTTTCTCAGCTCAAGTTTTTATTAGAAGCTTCCTAAAATCTTTTCTTTATCACTCAAAGCACTTCTTTTAGTTCCTCGTCCATCAAGCAATCTCTACAAACTTTTCAGCAATTTTTTCAGCTTATGTTCTCACTTTTCTATGAGCATGATCTAATTTTTAGATGCTCCAAACAATCTTATCATGAGCTCTAAATACTTTATTTGGGTTCCTCATATTCCATAATGTCTCTAAGAATTTTCCTCGAATTTTTGGAGCTTTCGGAGTATTTTTCGTGGCTTAAATAATAATTCTGGATTTTTCTAGAATTATTTTATCTATTAAAAATTAATTAATTCCGAAAATAATAAATCTCTCATTTTTCTCCAACGCTCAAGGCCCATGTCTTTATTTACTAATGGGCTTTAATAATTAATTAGGTCTATTAGTAAAGATGAATGTTGCAAATCAATTAGTACCATATCTATCGCTAGTTGACGTGGAGGTGGGGAGTTTTTCTCCCTATATATGTACCAACCCCTTGGGTTAAGCACACCAAAACTACCATAAAAAGAGCCCTAATTTGTGAAATTCCTCGTATAGTAAATTAAAATTTTCTCCTCCTCTCCATATCGCCAATGCCCAATCGTGATGACTATATTATCTCCGGGAAGCGATCGTTCTGTAGCTCTGAGGTTTATCCGGCCTGCCTTCGTCCGTCTCCAACCAGGTCATGCAAAAAAATCGGATCTTGATACTGGTTAGCACTAGGACGCCTCTATCTGCTAAATGTCTTCCGTGCAATTTGTCAATGCTCGATCTTCGTTGCCGTATATCTACAAGCCATCCTACGAAGGTACATGTCCTACGTACCTGACCTAAATTGCTCTCTCCCTTGCTTGTTCTCTCTCCTACTAATCATCGCATATGCCTTTCATTAAGCTTTTGCCAACAGGAAAAGCTAGCTGCTTCTAAGCCTAACCAAGCTTCTGAGCTGTTGGTCTGCTCCCAAAACTCCACAACCCTGGCTGCGGTCAACTTCCTAGAGCTGAGAGCTCTCTGGCACAAATCTACGAAGGTCGTCACTCGTCACGCAACGCATTAAGGTTTCTATTGATCATTACCTTAAATCCTTCCAAGTTACATGAGGTCATAGTGACATAATTTATGCGTTACGAGCGTTTGTTGGTCATGTAGTATGTTTATAAAATTTATAAATTATATATTTAATTTGATTAATGTTTGCGTGCAACTAGTTTTTGAATTAACAAATGATATATATATATATATATATATATATATATATATATATATATATATATATATATATATATATATATATATATATATATATATATATATATATATATATATATATATATATAATCTGCTTGATCTAAACATGTTTCAGACATGAATCTCGGTAAGATGCTCACATGTTTACTTTCTTTTCATAAAATTTATTTTGCTTATAAATAATTCTATAAATATTTATAAATAAAATATGACTAGTTTGAACTCGGTATTTTCACTAAAAATATAACATAACTAAGTTAATATCCGGCACATAATATTATTCAAAGCCATGCGTCTAGTCTTTTCTTTTATAATATAAAATTTCAGGTAGTCGTTTCTTTTTCATTATAGCTCTGATAAGAGTGCTTTTCCCGTCTGTGTGTTTGTAGCAACGCGTAGATTAGTTTTTAAACCTTTTTATTGATTGGTGTATTGTTTTAATTTATTTCTATTGTTTGCTTCGTGTATGATTGTTTGGATGCTTGTGTGGTGCTTTATGATATCGTCCAGTCGGTGAGCTATACGTGGTGATCAAGAAGCAGTTCATTGAAGGTTTGGAACTTGAAGAAGGATCCATGTTTGAAGCAAGTATAGCATGGGATCATCCTTGTTTCCTCATAACTTTAATCACACAATTCATATTGCATGTGCCTTCTTGTTAAGGATTTCCTAGTATTGATCGTATACCTTGTCACCTATGGTTTTGCATTGGGTAGCTTATGCTAGTGCTCCACTAAACCATAATCTTGTAATTTGATTAATGGAATATGCAATAAACATTAAAACATGACTTTTTAGCAACTTTGGTAAAGAGGGCTAGAGCATTGGGCTAACTTATGGTGCTCTAGTTTCTCTCCATAAGGACTCATCTGTATATGACCATCCGGGACTTCTCTTCATAAGGACTCATCTGTATATGACCATCCGGGACATACAGTACAACTGTGAGGGCTACATGGCTCTGGCTTTAGCTCAGTATGAGGACCTTTTCTAGCTTGTTAGAGGTTACCCGTGTGGCGCAAATGGGGGATAGCAGACCGTGGATTCCTGCGGGTGGATCACACGGACTGACTAACGAAACCAAGCGGCCCTAACGTGTTAGACGAACCTTTGAAAGGCTTCATAGTGAACCCTGCCGGTCTTCCTTGGTAGTGGGCTAAGAGGTCGACGGGCCTCGGGCGAAAGGGTAAATCATGACTCACAGTGAAAGTGTACAACCTCTGCAGAGTGTAAAACTGATATATCAGCCGTGCTCACGGTCACGAGCGGCCTTGGACCAATACAGAATAAATAATCACTAAGGGTTATTAAAGTTATTATTGTTAATATGTTGTTTATGCTATTCTTTATTCACTTTACTTGATCATGCGTTTACTATAGGACTTGACAACTTGATGCTACTCATATGCTAAAATTGTGACAACTAAAAGCTACATGCAGTTCAACCAGTGTCTAGCCTTTGAGCCTCATGAACCCTATGTTATTCTTGCTGAGTACGAAATGTACTTACGCTTGCCTTTACATTTTATTTGGATAAAAATCCCGGATGGGTACCAGATTGCTAGTTTGGAGAAGAGTTTAGGCTCGTGCTCAACCAGTCGGTTGTCCCTGTGGATTTGGAGCTTTCGCCTGAAGAACGGAGTGTCTTTCCGCTGTTTGCTATCTAAGGTTATATCTTTTATACTAAGTATGTTATATAATAAGCATTGACTATTGATATTACCCTTATTTGTGGCTATATGTGAGATTTGACTTCCTGAGCTCACATATGGTGTGTATCTGGTTTTGTTCTTAAAACCGGGTGCTACATAACTAAAGCCTGCAAACAAAATTGGTAGAGTCTTGGACTCATGGTCTATTACTTGGCTTTGTTTACAAATCATGACAACTTATTTCATGCATTAGCGCTAGTGCACTACAACCATGTTTTCTTAGACGAGAAATCACCAATTAAATCTTAAGCTGTATTCATGCCATCCTTGTAGTATGAGCACCTAATTTTTGATTCAGAACCCAAAATATTAACATGGAAAATGTTCTCAAATAATATAAATTTTACAATTTTATCATTGGATACATGTTTTAACATACCCTCTTTGCGTTGTATGTTGAAAAATAATAGAGGAATAGGAAACAATATACCTATGTGTAATCATACATCTGAATGACAAGTATTACCCTAAAGTTCTAGGCATGCAAAGTGTGTGTTTGGTGCGCGTACCATCAAGTAGTTTTCGTGATACTGGTGACATAATTATATCATCTATCTTATTTGTGTGTCGGATGTATCCAAATATTCTACATATGCATTGTGATTCTTCTTCGGAAAGCGAAGTGCGCGTGCAGAAAACCCACTACCCTATTTGGGAGATTGATACTCCTTTTGTCGACAACCAATATCTCTCCATTTAAATCTCTAATTGCGGGACGACATCCCAAACTTGGTTCCCATACAAATAGGAACTACGATATTGTCAATTAATATCAAGATATAGTGGGTAAAGATTGGAGTCCAATCTCTAACCAATTCATGTTTACATAAAATTGTTGAACTAACATAAAATCTTCATTGTCCAAATAAATAGTAAACCCTACCCTATCTCTAGCTACCTAGGTAGCATTAGTCAGTCATCAAGCTGTTAACGTAACTAACAAAAAAAATAAAAATTTCATAACTAAAACCAATACATTTTAAGAAATAATTGCCAATACCCAACTCACAAAAACAATATTATGTTAATTCTCTCTCTCTCTCCTCCATACATATATCTTCATGTAGACCCTAGTTCAAGATCCAAAATTAGTACCTATATGAAAATGAACTAGTTCACCAGAAATATCATGACATTGGGGGGCAAGAAAATGGGAGAATCTTGTTCACGTACTCAATCTACTCTTGTGCCTTAAGATTTGATCTATTTTCATGTCTAGTTGCACACCACCATTCCTTCAGAGTGGTTTGTAAGACCAGCTACCCAAAAAAAATCAATTTCTGGGTTTGGTCCATTAGCCAGGGATTTTTAGAAGTGTCTCTAGAGGTTGTTCTGATATAGCTGGCAGTGAAAAAAAATACGGTGTCTCTGAAAATAGTTTCTATAATAGTGCACCATTTGCATGCTGTCCTTACATAAGGAATAAATCTTGAAGCAATTTAAAAAAATATATCAGTGTAAGCATACTTTTTGAAAGAACGTAAGCATACTTTTCATTATACTATAAAAAATAGTTATCACATTGGAAGCCACTCGCTCTGATATATGTTAATCTGTTTCTGAAAAGAAAATTAATTGTCTAGTACCTGGTCTACTACCTTACTAGATGGCGATTAGTCTTTCTTCAGGTGGTATATTTATTCAAAAGAAATAATTCCTTTGAACCTAATGTAACAAAAGATCATGGTGTTTATAGGTGTTAGTGAAGTTTCATGGTCTACAGTTCTAGCAGCTAAAATTTAGAAGTAATCATGGTAACACTTTTGTCTACTTTTGGCGTTGCGTGTATGAACAGCCTTTTTCCTCTGTGAAACTGACAAGGTTGTCTGAATAAGTTCTCCTCAATATTTAATTTGCTTCTTCAATTTTAAGATTCCCACGGACAATAAAACTGCTCCAAAGTGATGACAGCCTGAAATTTTCGTGAATGTAAATCACGTTAAAAATAAGTGTTATATGAATACGATGATCAAGCTATGTATGCAGCAGATGGCCATATATTGGCTAGTTGTCGACATTATGGAATGTCATACAGTCTAGTGTGATCAATACATAATGGCAAGCTAATACTTAAATTGTGGTCTAATCTTATTTATTAATTTTCTTATTGCATGACTGTCCAACATTTATTGGAGTTTGGTTCGCCACCGAATTTTCATGGTGCTTATGATATATCCTTGAACTCTCACTGCCACACGTTCGGGCATTAGCACCGGTCAGGAACGGCCTGTTGCCCCGGTTCCCGAGCCGGTGCTGCCCTTCCGGGACTAAAAGCCCACCCTTTAGTCTCGGTTCGGGCAATCGGGGCTAAAGGCCAATACCAACCGGTGTTAAAGGGTCCTGCCAGGGCTGCCACGTTGCAGGACCCTTTAACACCGTTGGTATTACCATCCGGTGTTAAAGGGTTTCTTTTTGTTTTTTTTTTGGTTCACTTCTTCGGTTCTGTTTATTGTTTATATATAATATATAATAATAGGTTTTCAATACATGTTTTTCTGATACAATAATATATTTATATTACACGCATATTAAACATATATAAATGAAAATTATAGGCTTAGCTTAATAATTAAGCTTTGCCTATAATAAAATGAATAGACCACATCAAAAATTAAATAGATATGTAAAAAGCTTTATATATATATATATATATATATATATATATATAGTTTTATATGTACAAAATTCGTAACACATATATACATAGAGTTTTTTCTCCCAATGTCTACAAACGATACAAATGATCATCATTGTTTGGAATAAGAGTTTCGTTGCCGTTGAAGTGAAACTCGCCGTTTGGATTGATCACTTGGTCGCGGAGAAATCCTGCTATCGTCTCTTGGATAGCTTTGATTCGGTCTTGTTGTAGGACCTTTTCCCTCAGCCATTCCGTCTTTAATTTGAAATAAATAAAAAAGGTATTAGTTATCTAAGTTATTCAATATAATTCAGGAGATAATGAAAAGAGACATGTAACGTACTCTGAGCGTCTCTATGGGTGTTTGATTGACTTGTGCCATCATGAATTTGCACACGTAATATGCACATAGATTGTTCCCCTCTTCTTGTCTTAAACACCACTGTACGATACATATATAAAAATATTCACGACCACGACAATAAGAAGGCTAAAAGTTAGCGAAAGTTTGTTAGCGAAAGTTTGTTCACATAAAAGTACGGCTTTTCTGGGTTAAGCCGTTTTTTCCTATCCTCCTTTATTTTATCAAAAAATTGTTGGACCTCAGCTTTGGATGTAGCAATTACCTCCTCTTCACTTTTTTCGTAAGGTAATTTTTCTGGCGTCTTAGCTCTCTTTGCTGAGGCAGCCTTCTTTGGAGGTGGGACCGATGACTTCGGTCCTTCTTGGGCGGACCGCTTCTTACTACCTCGCTTTGGAGGCGAGGGGACCGACCGTGCATTCTTTGGAGAGGGCGGTGCAGGCGGTGGAGGTGGTGGGGCCGATCTTTTTGGCGTTGGAGAACGCGGTGGAGGAGTTGGAGACCTCGGTGGAGGAGGTGGAGACCGTGGTGGAGACGGTGGCGGGGTCGGTGTGGCCACCGCAGGTGTTGGTGGAGATCCAGCATTGTCACCGCCCGCAGCACTATGATGCGCTGGGGAGAGAACTGGACTTAGGTTGGAGGAGTCCCTGCAAAGAAAACAATTACAAGTTTTGTGAGCAAACTTTTTTTTAATTTCAATACATAATAAATAATATATGAAGTAAAATCACACACAAACCTATGCTGAGGAATAATTATGAAGCGCTTGCGCCAACAAATAAATGTCTTCTCAGCTTCACCTAAGGTCTTCTCTCCATCTCCCCCTTCTATGTCTAGTGGCACATTGCCATAACCTTTCTCAACCCTATCAACCGAGACGCTAGCATATCCACCAGGTACTGGTCGATTATGGATTCTTGGAGTTCTCGTTCGGTCGATAGGGTTGACAACAGCGATAGCCACCTTTTTGGTGGCATTCCCATCTGGTACATGCAGCTCACAGGTAGTAAAAGCCTCTGTGATATCATCCACGGGGAAGTGTAGCTTCGTGTCATCCTGAATGGTTGGTACTTCCGTGGATGCGCAGCTGCTTTTCAACTGGCCTGGGGGGCTAATATTGACCTCAGGCTGTGATGTACCTTGCCCTTTCGTCATTTGACTAAGTGCTGCTTGCACTTGCCTTTGAATCTCTGCCTGCATCCATTCTTCACGAGCTTTCTCGTGCTCTTGTCACTGCAGAACAAAAGCTTCCAGGCGGCGGATCCGCTCTGCCTCCTCATCCTTCTTTCTCTGGCGGCTTCTGTAGGTATCTTGATCGGCTTGGAATGATTGCAGCCACGGAACTGCCCCATAGCCTCTCGTACGCCCACCGTGCTCAGGATTTTCAAGCGCATAGGTGAGTTCATCCTTCTCCCTGTTAGGCCTGAACTCACCAGACTGAACCGCCTCTCGTGCACGGACTAGTCTCTCTGCTGCTCTAGAGATTTCTTGGCCCCAAACTAGCGCCCCGCTGTCTGGGTCCACGCTTCCCCCATGACCGTAGAACCAATGCTTGGAGCGCTCGCTCCAATTCTTTGCTATTGTCTCGGGTGTGACCCCCCTAGCAAGCATCTCCTGTTCCATTCGGTCCCACTTGGGAACTGCACTCTTATAACCACCTGATCCCATATGATGGTGGTATGTCTTTTTACTGACATTCTCTTTGTTTCTATTGGCTCGTTCCTCGCCCTCTTCTGATGTTTTGTACTGCACAAAGTCATCCCAGAAGGCCCTCAGCTTTACATAATGCTTGAGGTTGAAATTTGGAGTCTCGTTTTTCTTGACATATTTATTGTACAAAGACTTCTTCCAATTCTGGAAGAGTACTGCCATCTTCTTCATAGTCCAGTCATAAATTCGCACCTTCAACTCTTCATCGTTGGTGTCGAAGGTGAAAACGTCTGTGACGGCTTTCCAAACTAACTCCTTGTCACGATCAGAGACAAAACTGATCTCAGAAGCACCTCGCTTCTCTCTCCATTCACGAGCACTGATCCGTATTTGATCTCTCACAAGATATCCACAATGACTAACATATTTATTTGCATGCTCACCAAGTGGTCTGCCTGTAGCTATCTCAAACTCAGAGATTACATAGCGGCCCTCCAACGACTTCTTTAGCCCTCGTGGAGGTACGCTTCTCCCTGTAGAGGTCGATCCAGAAGGCTACACGTAGATATAGAAACAAAAATACTAAATTAATAACCAAGTAATAAGTCTAAAACCTAATGTAAGAGATGCATTAATTATATATGTTTACATTTATATACCTCGCCAGTATTTTCTTCTTGTTGCACGACAAGTTGTTGCTCAGGGGCATTGCCCTCTTATTGCTCAGGGGCATTGCCCTCTTGTGGCTCAGGGGCATTGCCCTCTTGTTGCTCATTACGATTGCCTTGCATGATCTCGTGGTAATCAACAAAGTACTGACTACCGTCGTCGATCATATTTTGAATGACATCTTCCATATAATCAGGATCATCATGAGGACGGTCAGCCATTTCTATGTCTGCAACCATACATATATATATTCTATATAAGATAAGAAATACACTAGAATAATATACTAAAAACAATACTAGAATAATAGTTCAAACAATAATATACTTCAAATATATACTAAAAATACTACAAGAATATATATTACAAGAATACTACAAAAATAATGAAAGTGTTAGAGTGCTCTAAAAAATAATACTAGAATCTTAAGCCTAGTAATACACTAGAATAATATACTAAAAGAATAATACTAGAATAATAGTACAAACAATAATATATACAAAACACTAGAAAATAAAATATAATACAAGAATAATAGTACAAACAATAATATATACAACACACTAGAAAATAAAATATGATACAAGAATAATACAAGAATAATATACTACAAATATATACTAAAAATACTACAAGAATATATATTACAAGAATACTACAAAAATAATGAAAGTGTTGGAGTGCTCTAAAAAATAATACTAGAATCTTAAGCCTAGTAATACACTAGAATAATATACTAAAAGAATAATACTAGAATAATAGTACAAACAATAATATATACAAAACACTACAAAATAAAATATAATATAAGAATAATACAAGAATAATAGTTCAAACAATAATATATACAACACACTAGAAAATAAAATATGATACAAGAATAATACAAGAATAATATACTTCAAATATATACTAAAAATACTACAAAAATATATATTACAAGAATACTATAAAAATAATGAAAGTGTTGGAGTGCTCTAAAAAATAATACTAGAATCTTAAGCCTAGTAATACACTAGAATAATACAAGAATAAAATAAGAATAAAATAATAATACAAGAATAATACAAGAATAATACAAGAATAATATACTACAAATATATACTAAAAAATAATACTACAAATAATATACTAAAAAAATAATACTACAAAATAATACAAGAATAATATTAATATATTACAAATATATACTAGCATAATATAATTTATAACAGGTCAACACTACACTTATACTAATGTACTAAAAACTATTACTAGAATAAAATACTAACATCATACATTATTTTTTAGTATATATATATATATATACTTAATATATATACTAGCTAGCATTCATTAATTATTATTTTTGTGTACAAATATATAGAAATCACTAAAATTGCAAAGTGATTGGCATATAATTCATAACATTTATTTATTTTATATATATAAACTGCAGTGGAGTATTTATTATTTATATATATATATACAGTTTATATTATAAATTGTATAGTAAATTAAATATTTTGCATAATGTTTTTTAAACAGTGACATATATTGTAATGTACACATGAAAATTTTTAAACTAAAATATCATATTGTATTTTTATAATTTGCAATGATTTTGTAGGAAATGTTTAGTATTTTGTTAATGCAAAAATCTATTATTCCAATAAATTTACAAAAACTATATCCAATGAACTGGAAATTTATTTTCACATCATATTGACGTAAAACTTTTTATTTTTGTTATTTATTACTAGGAATGCTAGTTGGGTATAATTTTCATCAAATAAAAAATCATATAAAAATATATTTCTTGATGAACACACCCTTTGACCGAACCCTAGATTGTCCTAAATGGAAAAGTCATGAATACAAAGATTGCTACACTCATCAAGTTCTACATTTTGTCTAATGGTCAACTTTTCATTTGGAAAAGTTTGAACCACTGAATTTTGAATTTTCATAGAACTCATAGCCACGCAGCAGTTTCGGAACCCTAGATGGTCTCGAATGGAAAAGTCATGAATACCAATATTGTTCCACTCATCAAAATCTACATTTCATATATAGACCATTTTTGCATTTGACAAAGTTTTGGGAAGGTGTAGTTGAAAATCCACAATTGACACATATAGTTTCATATAGTTTGTGTGAGATTCAAGAATTGGTGGGTATTGTTAACTTAGACTTTCTCAAATGGAAAAGTTGTGTATATAAAAAGTTTAGATCTTGATGATATCTAACAACTTGGTATTCAAAAGTTTTTCATTTGAAGTAATTTAGTTTGTCATTTGACCAAGTTTGACCAAAACCCGTCTTGGATTTTATAGAAATGTGATTAGGATTGGCTCAAAATTATCCAAATGGAAAAATAGACAATATATAAAATATAGATCTTGATGATCTCTAACAACTTTGTATTCAAACTTTTTTCATTTGAAGTCATCAAATGGGCCATTTGACCAAAGCCAAAGCATTGGTTTTTACAACACACCCTTTGACCGAACCCTAGATTGTCCCAAATGGAAAAGTCATGAATACAAAGTTTGCTACACTCATCAAGTTCTACATTTTGTCTAATGGTCAACTTTTCATTTGGAAAAGTTTGAACCACTGAATTTTGAATTTTCATAGAACTCATAGCCACGCAGCGGTTTCGGAACCCTACATGGTCTCGAATGGAAAAGTCATGAATACCAATATTGTTCCACTCATCAAAATCTACATTTCATATATAGACCATTTTTGCATTTGACAAAGTTTTGGGAAGGTGTAGTTGAAAATCCACAATTGACACATATAGTCATGACAAATTTTGCATTTGATGATCTCTAACAATTGGAAAAGTCATGAATACAAAGTCATGAATACAAAGTTTGTTACACACATCAAAATTCACAATTCTCAAATATAGTTTCATACAAAGTCAAGCCGACACAACAGTGAACTTCTTCTTGACGTATGACCCTTGGTTATGATCCTGCCGTAACCATGGAGTATCCTCATTGTTTAACAGAATGCTTGGGTCTTTGTTGACTATGAAGGGCGGAATTCGATCATCCCTTTCGTAATCGCCTGACATGTCTGACTTGTCCTCAATTCCGACAATGTTTCTTTTCCCAGAAAGGACAATGTGGCGCTTTGGCTCATTGATGATTGAGTGGTCATCATTTTTTCCTCTCTTTGGTTTCGTAGACATATCTTTGACATAGAACACCTGACTCACGTCTGCAGCAAGGACGAATGGTTCATCTTTGAACCCACTATTGTTAAGGTCCACGGTTGTCATCCCATACTCCTTGTCAACTGTTACCCCACCTCCGGTCATCTTCACCCATTGGCACCGGAACAAAGGAACTTTAAAATTAGCTGCATAGACCAGTTCCCATATGTCTTCTATGCGTCCATAATATGTTTGTCTGTTCCCATTTGGATCCATGGCATCCACGCGTACACCACTATTTTGGTTGGTGCTCCTTTTATCTTGGCCAACTGTGTAAAATATGTTACCATTTATCTCGTACCCTTTGTATGTGAGGACATGCCATGATGGTTGCCTGGCCAACAAATAAAGTTGCTCATCAATGTTTTCATCACCTTGACATTTTTTGCGCAACCAATCGCCAAAAGTTTCCATGTGCTGACGCATTATCCAAGCTTCATTCTTCTCGGGCCACTGGGACCGTAGGAAATCTTTGTGTACCTCAACATATGGTTCCACCAATGAGGAGTTCTGGAGAACTGTGTAGTGTGCTTTATTGAAGTAATCGTCTCCCGTACCAATATATGTTTTCTTCCCAAGTGTTCCCTTTCTGCTGAGTCTGCCCTCGTGTCGAGATTCAGGAATGCCAATTGGGTCAAGGTCTGGAATAAAGTCAACACAGAACTCTATGACCTCCTCTGTTCCGTAGCCCTTGGCAATGCTTCCTTCTGGCCGGGAACGACTATGGACATATTTCTTTAGGACACCCATGAATCTCTCGAAGGGGAACATGTTGTGTAGGAACACAGGACCGAGAATACGAATCTCTTTGACCAGATGAACTAGGAGGTGTGTCATGATATCGAAGAAGGATGGAGGGAACACCAACTCAAAGCTGACGAGACATTGAACGACATCATTCTGCAGAGTAGCTAGTTGCTCTGGATTGATTGCCTTCTGAGAAATTGCATTGAGGAATGCACATAGCTTTACGGTGGCTAGACGTACGTGTGGAGGTAGAATTCCTCTTAAAACAACCGACAGCAATTGCGTCATTAGAATGTGACAGTCATGGGACTTCAAGTTCAGGAATTTCTTCTCTGGCACATTAATTATTCCCTTGATATTGGAGGAGAATCCAGATGGGACCTTGATGCTGCTAAGACATTCAAACATGCTTTCCTTCTCTTCTTTGCTCAGAGTGTAGCTAGCAGGGCTTAAGTAATGACGTCCATCATCTGTCTTTTCTGGATGCAGGTTGTCTCGTTCTTTCATGCGCTGCAAGTCTCGTCGTGCTTCAAGTGAATCCTTAGACTTCCCGTAGACACCCATGAATCCGAGCAAGTTCACACAAAGATTCTTTGTCAGGTGCATCACGTCGATCGCGTTGCGGACCTCTAGGACATTCCAGTAAGGTAGCTCCCAAAATATGGATTTCTTCTTCCACATGGGTACGTGTCCCTTAGCATCCTTGGGAATAGGTTCGCTGCCTCGTCCCTTTCCAAATACCACTTTTATATCCTTGACCATTTCAAGTACATCATCCCCGGTACGATTGAGAGGTTTGGTCCGGTGGTCTGCCTTGCCTTTAAAATGCTTGCCTTTCTTTCGTACTGGGTGTTTCACAAGAAGAAACCTACGGTGGCCAAGGTACACGACCTTTCGACATTTTTTCAAAAATACACAGTCAAGATCTTCATAACAATGTGTGCATGCATTATATCCCTTGTTTGACTGGCCTGAAAGATTACTCAGAGCTGGCCAATCATTGATTGTTACAAACAGCAATGCTCGCAGGTCAAAGTGCTCTTGTTTGTACTCATCCCACACGCGAACTCCTGGTTTGCTCCATAAAAGTTAAAGTTCCTCAACTAATGGCCTTAGGTAGACATCTATGTCATTGCCAGGTTGCTTCGATCCTTGGATAAGCACCGGCATCATAATAAACTTCCGCTTCATGCATAGCCATGGAGGAAGGTTGTAGATACATAGAGTAACTAGCCAAGTGCTGTGACTACTGCTCTGCTCACCGAAAGGATTCATACCATCTGTACTTAAGGCGAACCGCAAGTTTCTAGCATCATCTGCAAAATCTGGGAATTCTCTGTCTATCGCTCTCCACTACGGTCTTCTTTATGCCACCGCAACAACTTTGCATTGTCCTTATTTCTGAACAGACGTTTTAATCGTGGTATTATAGGAGCATACCACATAACCTTGGCTGGAATTTTCTTCCTATGACGTTCTTCACCCTCAACATCGCCAGGATCATCTCGTCTAATCTTATACCGTGATGCCTTACATACTGGACATGCATCCAAATTCTCGTATTCCTCCCCACGGTAGAGGATGCAGTCATTAGGACATGCGTGTATCTTCTGGATTTCTAATCCCAAAGGACAGACAACCTGTTTTGCTTCATACGTAGTGGTGGGCAATTCGTTGCCTTTCGGAAGTATCTTTTTTATGATCTTCAATAACTGTCCAAATGCCTTGTCAGATGTACCATTCTTTGCCTTCCATTGCAGCAATTCTAGTGTGGTACCCAACTTTTTTTGCCCCTCTTCAGCGGTGGGATATAGCGATTTCCTGTGGCCCTCTAGCATGCGCTCGAACTTGGCTTTCTCTTTATCACTTTCACATTCTCTTTGTGCATCACCGATGGCATCACCAATAGCATCATCGCCCCGATCATCTTCTGCCGCCACCTCTTCTTCATTATCTCCCCCCATTGCAACATCATTGAAGCCACCGTACTGAGCAATAATATTGGCATGGTCCAATTCTTCTTCTTCTTCTTCACCTTCATCCATTATAATCCCGCTTTCTCCATGTTTGGTCCAACAAATGTAGTTTGGTACGAAACCTGACTTTAATAAGTGTGAATAAAGAGTTCTTGAGTTAGAATATTCCGTCAAATTCTTGCACACGGCACATGGACAGCACATGAAACCGTGCCTCTTATTTGACTCGGCCACACTTAAGAAATAGTCCACGCCATTAATGAACTCTTCGGAGCGCCGATCGGCATTATACATCCAATTACGTATTACCATCTGCATTAAATATAACATATATATTATGAAAAAAATGCACACATATAGTTTCTCATCTTATTGCACAACATGTCTAAGATACATAGTTGATTAATTTAGGAAAGCTTGGCTACAACAAATACAATAGCAACTAGCACTAAAAAACCAAAACTAAAATGCACTTAAGCAACATAATTAGTTCGCGTCCGATCCCAACTCTAATAGATAGATCA
The DNA here is from genome assembly GCF_000003195.3 of Sorghum bicolor. Taxonomy (NCBI): domain Eukaryota; kingdom Viridiplantae; phylum Streptophyta; class Magnoliopsida; order Poales; family Poaceae; genus Sorghum; species Sorghum bicolor. Next base: position 4,487,757 of record NC_012875.2, read on the forward strand.
TTCGCTTGATCAACATCATTGAACTCCTTTCATCAGCTCACTGCCTCACCACCTTCAGCCTCAACCACCTGTGCAAAAGATTTCTTAATGTGTTCAATGTATTCTTCCTCCCAGTACCAACCTGTACATCCGCCGGTACCGTCCCACTGAAATTAAAAGAGAGAATCAAAAGTTTAATTAATATCATTTAAAAAAATATGCACATATATAAGCAAATGTCTGGAAATAACTCACATTACGATCTGGACACTTGTAGAATATACGACCCTTGTTTACTCCCTCTTTCGACACTTTGTACTCCATCAAAATCTTCTGCCCACACTTGCCACAAGTAATGAGAGAGAGTTCCGGACGGTATCGCTTTTGAACCCGTTGAGAGACCGAAGACCCGGTTACGGTTGCCATCTACTATCCATACTCAATTTTTAAACAATTATAAATTCCACATTTACTAGTAAACATGTATGATACAATGGACATTATATGTAGTAATAAAAATAAATCAAGTGATATCAACAAACCAATTAATTTGAACTATCCTACTTTCTAAGATCATAAAAATATACTATAATTCATTCTTGCAAACTACATTAATACTAGGTCAACCATAAAATACGATATATATATATATGGATACTAATTCATGTGAATGATTCAAAATAACAACGTGAATTTGAGCTAAAAATAATGCGAACATCACAAGCCAAAAACAACATGAAAAGACAAGAAAGACAAAGTCACCTCCAAGCACGAAGAGACGATGACGGAGTCGAAGAAGATCAACGATGGGCGTTGGAGATGAAGAACAAATGAAGAACAAGCAAGAAGAAGCTCCAAGAACAACAATGGTGCTCTCGGTTTCAAATGGGCAGAGGGGAGGAGGGAGCCGGCCTATAAACCGGAACTTTAGCACCGGTTCAGGGCAAAAACCGGTGCTAAAGGGTTACCCTTTAGCACCGGTTTGTAACAAAAACCGGTGCTAAAGGGTTTGCCTCGGACCGTGGCTCTGCCCGGTGCTAAAGGGTCTCTGCCCCGACAGCACCTGTCAGTAGCCGTTGGGCAGGACCCTTTAGCACCGGTTCGTGTTACGAACCGGTGTTAAAGGGGTCTTTAACCCCGGGCCGCAAAATGGCCGAGGTTTTTGGCCATTTTGGGCATCGACCAATGCCTCATTCTGTAGTAGTGTCTGCTCATTTTGTATCTGGAACAATAAAGGGAAATATTATTTTGACAAATCTAATAAGTTTTAGGTATATATCAGTTAAAATAGGAAAGTTAGTGTTGAAATGTGTTTCAGTGTGGAGGATGTGATTAGCTTATGAAACCTTGTAAAGACATGGCTATGTGTGGTCACAAGGCTAGCTGGAAACAATTCCATTTCATAAAAAAATAAAAATAAAAAAAAGGGAAACATGTGATTGCATGGCATCCATTCACTAGAATTGTTTTCTTAAATGTCCATTCACTAGAAGGTTGATACCAAATCAGTATACACACACATATGCATGTTGATGTATATGTATGACAAGTATTTCCATAAAATTGTAGACATCGAAAGTGTGTGTTTGGTGCGTGTGTCATCAAGTTGACATCATGTTATTGGCGACATAATTATATCATCTGTCTTACTTGTGTGTCAGACATATCAACGTATTCGGTGGGCTTATTGCAATTCTTATTCACAAGTTGAAGTGCGCGTGCACAAAACCCACTACCCGAGTTGGGAGGTTGAATCTTATTATCGGGGTAAGGACAACTAGTCTTATCCTAGATGTACCAATAGTTGTATCCCATCCATATATTCCAATCTAGGAGGTGATTACAAGATAAACCACTTACCATCTTCATCTATTTGCCTAGATTATCTTTATTTTTCAAACATCTTCCCTTGTCTTAGGTCGCAGCTCAATAAAATGACAGTTCATTTGAATCACTTTTCCATTCGATTTTAAATAATATACATCCTGCCCTATCCAAATTCTTGTGACCACTATTATTTCATCATATGACTTAGCTATGGTTAAGTAGCAGACATGAAGAAAGAAAAGCAATATAAACATATAATTTTCTCTGTTTAGAGGACAAGGCGTACTAGTTGATGGTTGTAGTAGATAAATTTGCAAGTGGCAAGCGTACAATTATTTGATGTGGTATTTTGTGGATGCATTTGTGGGCTCCTAATTATCAAAACTGGTAGTGCAACATGAGCTGCATGCTTGACAATTTCTTTATCAGAAGCTTCGGATATGTTACTTCATCCATTACTACAGAATTGGCAATCACAAATGGAGTATAACTGCGGTTGTTTTTGAACCTGCATTAATAGAGTGTCACTACTGGTTCATGACTTCAGCAATGATACAGGTCGACACTGATAGGCGGACTATCATTGCCAGTTTGTGGCTTGAAGAACTGGCAGCAATAGCTGCTTTGCACAAAAAAATCATAACCTTTTTATCTGAGGTTGGATTAAGACAAATTATATATAAAAAATATAGAGTTTAAGAGATCTTAAACTTTGTTGTTGATCACTTTTTAATTTGAGATGGCTTACAAGTCTAAATAATTAATATAAGTCCTCAAATCAGATTTAACATGCTTAACAATGTCAAATAGAGACCAAGTCAACATAAAATTTGTAGTACTCGATGAGATCTACAACTTTGCAGTTAATAAAATTTGTGTCTGAGATTCTTTTGTGACAAATATACAATATAAGATTGAAATATATGTGGTTAAATGAATAGCGCCTGCTATATAATTGCATGTGTCACGTAGCTCAGCTGGTATGGTATGTGGGTTCGAGGGAACATGAACATCGAGGTTTTGAGTTTGAATCCTGAAAACTATATCTTTTTGTCACCTGTCACTGCCGGGTGATGAGGGGTTGAGACATGGTAGTGATGGTCAATTCTGCGGTAGTGGTCATGGTTTGGATACATTTCTTTATGGATCAGTTAGGTTTCTATAAGCTTTTTTTTAGTTTACATTAGGTCACTTAGTTCACTACGAGGACAAAATATTGCAACTTCCAATATTTGTGTCTTTTGATTTCTACTATCAAGAAGCATGAATTTCTATGAATCCCAGTGTGTTGAATCAATTAAGCACTTGTTTTTTATGAATGTCGTCTTGCCTAAGCTATTTGGTCAGTAATTTAAGTGGTTTCATGTCTGTCTAAACCTCACAGCATATCACGTAGGTTTAGCATTTGGTAAGGGGGCCTTAGAAAATATCTGAAGCTGAAGTCACTAGCCCTGCTAGGAGTTGCTACTACTTGTTAGTCACTCTGGCTTAGGAGGAACAACATAAGTTATAAAAAAGAATAAATTCTCTCCTTTGCAAGTCACCGAATTAGTTACGCATTGACTACATATATGTGTTGTTCTCCAGAAGCATGTCTTATACGATTTGCATGTGGAGGCTTTGCAGTATACTCCCTCAGTTCCAAACTATAAGTCATTCCAAGAATCTTGGAGAGTTAAAGCATTTTCAAGTTTCACCAAAAATATAAAGAGAAATATAAAGATTTATATCATAAAATAGGTACACTATGAAAATATAACTAACAAAGAATCTAATGATACTTGGTCGGTACCGAAAATATTATTATTTTGCTATATAAATTTAGTCAAACTTGAAAAACTTTGACCCTCCAAGATTCTTGGAATGACTTATAATTTGGGACGAAAGGAGTATTTGATATAGCTAGGGTGCCCAATGTTATCCTTTCCCTGTTACATGGGTGGATGTAGCATATATAGACTAATTGTCAACACAGGGATTATATGTGTGTGTTGTTTAATTTTGTAGCTGTGTGCTTCTTGATAAGGAGAGGACAGGAGGTCTATTTTCAAACCTTATTACCATGGGCCATGGCCGCGCTTTATTATATTATTACCATGACAATAGAACTGCTTTATGAACATGTACGGATACAATGGCAGAATGGCCGGTGTAATGACTAATCTGGCATTCTTGTCTCGAGAATAAAGCTTGTGTGGTTTCAAAAATCGAAAAGGGATGGAAGGTAGACTCTTTTGGGCATAAAAATAAGCGCTTTCAGCAATCAGCATATAGACACCCTTTTGCTGGCCTCTGATCGCTATGACATGCTACTGCTAATCATTTTATTCCTGTCAGGCGTCCCTTGGAAAATGGGTGTGGTCATTTATCTGTACGTTATTGTGTCTACGTGGTTCATGTCAATCATAGATTACAGACGCTCTGCAAAGGCTGTAACAACCGACATGCTTTTTCGGTAAATGTTCGTTACACAAATACTGCAAGTAATGCAGAAAGCCAAAGAAGCTTTGAACGGAAGTTGTTGCATGGACTTTGTTGGTGAAAGTTAGGGTACGTGTTAGAACATTGTACTATTGGATACTTTGATCATGCAAGTTTTCTTGGAACTAAGGCCCAAGAAACCACCATGCTGGCAAATTCATACGGAAGCAATGAAGAAACCGGTTCTAGGAAGGGCATAAATCTTGGAAGGAAGCTGGCGGTGACAAACCACCAATGGTCTCCTAGAGATGTCTGCTGCAACACAATGTCCTCCAATTCTTGCAAACAGCAATATAATTGTTAGAGATATAAGCTTGCATTCCTATGCATATGGAGGACACGGTATATATATGTTGCGTCAGCAGTTTCTCAAGTCCCTTGTATCATCTAGGTGACATATCTAAATAATAATCTCTGGGGCTGTGAATGCCGTGTAGTATTGTACTGAGCGTACGCTCAATATTAAACAATAAATTAAAATAAGTCCTGTGTGTGATAATAATTCACTCAGATAAACCCATGCATGATGAGGTTCTTGGTCAAAGAACCTTTGGCCATCGTTAATAGTATTTAATAGTATCCAACAGCACTCGGATGTTCAATAATAAAATAGTAGTATGATGCAAGCTTACATTGTACTGTATCGAGAAGGGCAAAGATGAATCGCATTCAGTTTCATTTCTAATAGAGGCAGTTGACTTAGGAAACTATCGCTAACCTTAGCAGGAGCCGTTGGAAATCAATTTTCAGGGGTGATTTTTGATGGAACAATAACCAACAGGCTTGGATTCCTTGATTAGAGTTTACACAGTGATTACAATATATAGAGGCCCAAAGGGCCAATACATACTAGCCACATAGGGTGGCGCATAGCAGAGTGATTAGGAGTAAATGACACAGGAAACAAAGAGCTAGCACAGTATTCTAACACCCCCCCGCAGTCGGAACGTCGCAGCGCTGGACGTTCAGATTGGAGTGAAATTCTTGGAACACCAAAGTGGGTAAGCCCTTGGTGAAGACATCAGCGAACTGGGAAGTTGTTGGGACATGGAGTACGCGAACAGCACCAATTGCAACACGTTCACGGACGAAATGAAGGTCGATCTCCACATGTTTGGTGCGCTGATGTTGTACAGGGTTGGTGGAGAGGTAGACGGTGCTGACATTGTCGCAGTAGACGAGGTAGACGGAGTTGAGAGGGTGATGCAGTTCCTGGAGAAGTTGCCGCAGCCAGGAGGCCTCAGCGACGCCGTTGGCGACAGCCCGGTATTCAGCTTCAGCGCTAGAGCGAGAGACAGTGGGCTGTCGCTTGGAGGACCAGGAGACAAGGCTGCCACCGAGGAATACAGCGTAACCAGAGGTGGAGCGGTGAGTGTTCGGGCAGCCTGCCCAATCAGCATCAGTGTAGACAACCAACTGTGATGGAGATGTCTAAGGAATGATGAGGCCATGGTCAAGAGTACCCTGTAGATAACGGAGGATCCGTTTGGCAGCAACTAAGTGAATCTCCCGTGGGTCGTGCATGTAAAGGCATACTTGCTGAACAGCATATGCAATGTTAAGCCTGGTGAATGTTAGATATTGGAGTGCGCCTACCAGGCTGCGGTAGTCTGTAGGATCAGCAAGGGGGGGACCGTCATCAGCAGAGACTTTGGCGCAGGTATCAACATGAGTGGAGCATGGTTTGCAGTCACTCATGCCATGGTGGGCCAGAATGTCCAGGGCATACTAACGTTGAGAGAGGAATAAAGAGTCACCATGGTGCTGAACTGCCATGTCAAGAAAGTGATGAAGGGTGCCGAGGTCTTTCATGGAAAATTCCTTCATCAGAGCATCAATGATCCGGCGGAGGAGCTGCTGCGAAGAGGCAGTGAGGACAATATCGTCCACAAAGAGCAGCAGATAAACAGTTTCTGTACCCCGATGGTAAACAAACAGCGAAGTATCTGATCTTGCTTCACTGAAACCCAGGGAGAACAAGAAAGATGCAAAGCGGCTGTACCATGCACGGGGGGCTTGCTTCAAGCCGTAGAGGGATTTGTTAAGCCTGCAAACATGCTGAGGAAGGGCAGAGTTGGTAAATCCCGTTGGCTGAGAGCAGTACACTGTTTCTGAGATCCCATGAAGAAACGCATTCTTGACATCGAGTTGATGAATCGGCCTGTTCCAAGAATGAGCAAGTGTGAGGACTGTACGGACAGTTGCAGGTTTGACAACGGAACTGAATGTTTCATCATAGTCAATGCCAGGGCGTTGAGTGAAGCCTCGAAGGACCCAGCGAGCCTTGTATCTGTCCAAAGAGCCATCAGCATGAAATTTATGTTTGAAAATCCACTTGCCAGTGACCATGTTGGCCTTGTTGGGGCGAGGAACAAGATCCCAAGTGTGGTTCTCCATCAGCGCGACATATTCATCTTCCATGGCGCGACGCCAGTGAGAATCAGCAAGGGCGTCACGGCAAGATCGTGGAATTTGAGACAGGGCCTCAGCATGGAGAGCACGAGGCTGTATGTATCCAGACTTCCCACGAGTCGTCATGCAGTGACTGTTGTCAACCGGTGTAATGGGAACAATACCAACCGGAGGAGCATTTTTAACAAACCGTGGTGGTGAAGGTATGATGCTGGAGCGGCGGGGAGCAGCAACAACCGGTGGTGATGGCGGTGGTGAAGGAGCTACTGCTGGTGGAGGTCGCCGGGAGTAGACTTGAGTGACCGGCGGCTTGTGGAAGGAGGAGCAGTGGGCGCCGGGGCTGCAGCCTGGGGCAGCACTGAAGGCGCCGAGGCTGCTGCTTGGGGCAGAACTGAGGGTGCCGGAGCTCCTGCTGGAGGCAGCGTAGTGGGCACCGGTTCTGCAGCCTGGGGCAGCACCTGGACAGGTGATTGGGGCACTTGAACAGGTGACCAGGGCGCGGGTGTGCTCAGTCCAGTCACAGGCGTGTTCAGTCCAGTCACCGGACCAGGTACAGAGATACCCGGCGGAGGTGGCCTGGGGGCCGGCGTGCCCAGTCCAGTCACAGGCAAGGAGCTAGTGAAACCAGAGGTACCTGCTGGGAGAAGAGACACTGGTATGGTGTCGTCATCAGTTAGAAAATCAAGCTCCTGTGGGGGAGGCGAGGGCCGATGAAGGGAGAAAGGAAACGTTGTTTCGTCGAAGACAACGTGGCGAGAGATGATGACACGGTTGGTGGCGAGATCGAGACACCTGTAACCCTTGTAGTCAGGCAAGTAGCCAATGAACACACAGAGAGCGGAGCGTGGGGCAAGTTTGTGAGGGGTGGAAGCAGAAAGGTTGGGATAGCAGGTGCACCCAAAGGCTCGGAGGTCATGGTAAGTAGGTAGAGTGCCATGGACAGCGAAGAAAGGAGTGCTCATGTGTAAAGTTTTGGTAGGGAGACGGTTTATGAGGTGAGTGGCAGTGGCGAGAGCATCGGCCCAGTAGGAGGGAGGCATGGAAGCCTGGAAGAGGAGGGTGCGAGTGACATTGTTGGTACTGCGAATCATGCGCTCAGCTTTTCCGTTTTGCTGCGAAGTATAGGGGCAGGACATGCGAAGGGAAACACCTTTGTTGAGAAAGAAGGCGCGAGAGGCGGAGTTGTCAAACTCACGACCGTTGTCACATTGCAGGGACTTGCTGGTGCAGCCGAACTGAGTAGACACATGAGCGAAAAAATTGGAGATTGCTGGAAAAGCATCAGACTTTAAGCGAAGGGGAAAAGTCCAAAGAAAGTGGGAGCAATCATCGAGGATAACTAAGTAATATTTAAAACCGGATACACTAACGATAGGTGATGTCCACAGATCACAGTGTATCAAATCAAAAATTTTAGATGCTCTTGACAAGGAACTAGTAAAAGGTTGGCGAGTATGGCGCCCAAGCTGACATGCATGGCAGAGGGAGTCGTCTTCCGGCTTGCTGCACACGATCGAGGAGGACTGTGCAAGGCTCTGAAGGGTAGCCTTGCCAGGGTGGCCAAGCCGCCGATGCCAGGTGGTAGGAGAAGGAGTGGCCACAAGGGCGCAGGGACCAGAGGGTGACGACGACAGCTGCAAGGTGTAGAGCGGTCCCGAGCTGTCACATCGAAGGAGGGTGTCCCTGGTACGGAGATCCTTCACAGAGACACCAAGAGGGTCAAACTCAATAGAAACAGAATTGTCAGTAGTGAACTTGCGAACAGAAAGGAGGTTCTTAATGATGTCAGGAGCTATAAGAACATTGTTTAGGCGAAAGAGGCCAGGGAGGGTGGAATAGCCAGTGCCAATAACCGGGAGGGTGGCGCCATTGCCAACAACAATGGAAGAAGGGAAGGAAGAAGATGGTAACGAGGTGACCATACCAGGGTTGGAGGCGATGTGAGAGGAGGCACCCGAGTCGATCACCCAGTCCAAAGATGTCGGTGGTGGGGTGAGGGAGACGGTGCTGAAGGCGTTGGCGAGGTACTCGGGAGTCCATGGCGACCATGTGGGCGCCTGGGGCGCCTGGTAGTATGACCCAGGGGCCGAAGGTGCGTTGATGTAGGCATGGGGCACGCCGGCCAACAAGGGTTGCTGTGACGGTGTAGGCAAGATGGCGCGAGGAGGCTGGCCGCGAGGACCTCCAGGGGTGGAGCCGGGCCACATGTGGATGGACCCGGTCCATGGGTTGAGGATGGAGGGCCATGGCTGGCCGCCTGAAGATCCACCCTGCTGGCCACCGGTTGCGCCGCCGTGCTGACCACCTTGGCCGCGCCCGCGACAGCGTCGGCCGCGGCCGTTGCCAGACTGCTGCCCTCCAGCAGCTTGTTGAGGGCGCAGGGGCATACGCATAGAGGGCGTAGGTGACCTGATGGACGATGAGGCGACGAGAGCCGAGGGAGGAACAAACGGAGGCGCCATGTTGAGTTCGGCCAGGCGCGATCAGCATGGACATCTGCAAAGGAAGGGAACGGTCGCTACCGAGAGATGAGTTGTGACATGAACTGGAAGCGTTCATTGAGGCCGCGTAGGATGTTCAGCACGAGGGTGCGGTCCTGGATGGGCTCGCCAAGATCAGCAAGCGCATCGGCCATGGTCTTCATTTTGCGGCAGTAGTCGTCGACAGAGAGAGCACCCTGGCAGAGAGTGCGGAACTCGGCGTCGAGTAGCATGGCGCGAGACTCGCGATTGTTCAGGAACTGTTGTTCCAGCCCAAGCCATGCCCCCCGAGCGGTGATGCCGTCCCGCTCATGGACGACGTCCAGCAGGTCGGGGGAGATGGTGTTGAAAATCCAGGAGACAACCACATAGTCCATGCGAGACCATGCCGGATCGTAGGGGCGGGAGTCGTCGCAGAGGACGTGATCTTTCAGGGCAAAACGGCCAAGGATGAGGAGGACGTAGCCGCGCCACTTGGAGTAGTTGGAAGCCTGAAGATCGAGGACGATCGGGATCAGGTTCTTGATGTTCTGCACGGCGGCAGCCTGACTATGCAGGTGAGCGATGGCTGCTGCTTCAGATGAGAGGGAGCGGGTGTCGTCGTCGTAGTCGTCGTCGCGGTGGGATTCACTGCGGATGCGATCCTGGACGGTCGCTGCTTGCTGCTCCAGGGCGTCCGCCTGCGCGCGCTCTTTGTCCAGAGCGGCGGCGGCGAGGCGAACGCGCTCCTGGGCCGCGGCTGCGTTCTTGAGGAGGTCGGCCTCTGCCTGGAGTTCCAGGCTGCGCTCGGTGTGGAAGAGCGCAGGGAGGTGGCTTCATCTTCCAGCTTCTGGGCGGCGGGCGAGGGCCTCGTCGCGGAGTTTGGCCACAGAGGCAGCCGGGGCCCCGGAGGCGGAGGTGGCAGCCATGGCTGCGCGGCAGGCGACCGACCCAGAGGCGCGTACGCACGGAGGCCGGCACGGGCACGACGGGCGCGCGGCTGGCGGTCGCGGAGGCTGGGGCGGACGCGCGGTAGGCGGCCAACCTCGGGGCGCGTATGCGCGGGGGGCCGGGTGGGCGGACGCGACTCGAGGCAGGGGAGTCGGGCGGGTGGAAAAGAGGTCCACGGACCGATTAGTCTGATACCATGATGGAACAATAGCCAACAGGCTTGGATTCCTTGATTAGAGTTTACGCCGGGATTACAATATATAGAGGCCCAAAGGGCCAGTACATACTAGCCACATAGGGTGGCGCATAGCAGAGTGATTAGGAGTAAATGACACAGGAAACAAAGAGCTAGCACAGTATTCTAACAATTTCATTAAGAAATTAAGGAATGGATTCCATTAAGATAACTGCCCCTAGAAATAGGATTTTTGGGGATGGACGTCTTTATCAAACCATCTATAGAAGAGCTAGAGTTTCAAAGATGGTCCTCTTAAGAGAACCTCATCTGAAATCTAATAATAGGGGCGTTGCTCTAGAATTGGTGGCATAGCATCGGTTTTGTAAACCTGGCCTTTAAGATCTTTTTTAAAATTAGCAAAATCATTTCTTTTACAAGGGTTCTTATTACTGGTTGGTACCTTGAACCATCAGTGGTAGCTTTGCACACTGTTGCTTTATGACTAGCAGCAATAGTAGGAGGAGCCATCAGTCCCGGTTGCCCACCGCACGCCGACACCAATTGTCGCAATAGTAGTGCTATGGATCCATCACTCCTGGATGGTTGTGTAGTAGTGCAGCGTAATGCGCCAAAACCTATTATCACGTAATGGCTTGCAGCACCACAACCCCAGTTGGATAATATCGTGAGCGTCATATTCACCTAAACAGCTACTTTTCTATTAATATTGCTATATATAGCGTGCCCAAGTGTATCTTTGGTTATCAAAACAACACAAGCCCTCAACTAATCAGCTATTAGGGGTGAGTCCTTTTCTCTCTGTAAGAGCTCATCGGTTTTATTTTGTTCGGTAAGATTCAACATAACAATTCCATTTCATTGTTTCTGAAATTGAAGCCTAACGCGTACACATGCATCTAACATATATGCAGATGAAGCCTGCAACGATGGCACTGCTCATTTTGATGAACATGATGTGCACTATTGGATTTTTTGATCATGCAAGTTTTCTTGGAACTAAGGCCCAAGAAACCACCTTGCTGGCAAATTCATACGGAAGCAATGAAGAAACTGGTTCTACGAAGGGCATAAATCTTGGAAGGAAGCTGGTGGTGACGGACCGCAGCTGGTCTCCTAGAGATGTCTGCTGCAACAAAATGTCCTCCAATTCTTGCAAACTGCAATATAATTGTTAGAGATATATGCTTGCATTCCTATGCATATGGAGGACGGATATCCTACATATAGACACGGTATATGTTGCATCAGCAGGTTCTCAAGTCCCTTGTATCATCTGAGTTTAGACCTATCTAAATAATAATCTTTGGGGCCGTGAAATACCGTGTAGTGTTGTACTGAGCGTACACTCTATTAAACAATAAATTAAAATATGCCCAGTGTGTGAGCATGATATGAGGTTCTTGGTCAAAGAACCTTTGGCCATCGTTAAAAGTATTTATTGCTCTTTGCCTCTACATCGTCACATTCTTTTTTTATATTGAGAATAATTATAATTACTTTAAAAAAGAAATAAATTTATCTTTGATTGGTCATCACCCTAAGAAACAGGTAAGGGTTAATCGACATATTAGATCGATGGCCATAGTGAGAGAAAAACACTGCTCGTTTGCAGAAAAAATACGGCTTATAAGACAAACGACGGAGCTGTAGTGATGTTCAAGAATTTTTATGACTCATCAGCTAAATCAAACTGTATTATACCAATTCAAATATTTTATGTGTCTCTCTGCGTGTAAAGTTTTTAGTGCCCGACTGAGATCGTTCAGGCTGCAAGGGGCGAAATCGGAGCGAACTTTTTCTCGACGCTCCCCCCCCCCCTCCCCCCTCGAAAGAAAATGCACGGTGGTACTATTAATGCAACATAGACAGAAGAAATACAGGGGCCATATATACGTATTGTTCATTCAAAGACCACAGGACCACAATCATTGATTCCAGTATAAGAAGCTAGTGTAAATCTACGAGTATTAAACTGTACAACATCATATTTTGAAATAATATAACAATATATAAAAAATTTACCCTGACGAACCATAAGATCAATCTTGGAGACTACAAAAGGATAATATCTAAATCTACTACTGAACAGGTCATCATCCGCGCGGCTGTTGCATCCTTGCATTGCTGCGGCCAAGCGGCAGCCGGGGATGTGAATTGCTGTGAACTAAACGGGGTGACCCTTGGTTTGATTTGGATCAATAGGTTTTTCATAATTTGGAACCTCTTCGTGTTAGGGTCAAACCATTCCAAACGTGTAACACCCCGTGCCCAAAATCTTATCATATGGCAGCATACATGTAGCACTTCTCTTATACTTTTGTCCATGCTTCATATAAAAAGGATTAACCAGAAGATGCTTTGTTTAGAGTGACAACAAAGATTATAAGCTGGCCTTTACGCTCCTAAATTTCCAAGACGGTACTAATACCATCAAATACAGCTCCTCATTTATCACATGGGCCAACAACACAACTACTATAGGCTTATACCAGGTTGGAGTATTAGGTCCAAATCAGGAACAGACCATAGATCCGAAGGGGTCGGTCCATCCATTTGTAGGCATAGTTGTGGAAATAGAGGGAAATGCTATACCCTCAAGGGAACATGCCCGTGTACAGAAAGGAGAATAACATTGATGATTTTGCTGATTTTAGTCTACCCCTCATTAACAAAGTCCCATGTTTCTTTCTCATATATAATTTGATTAAGCAAATTGTAAGTTATTTTTAGGCTATGATTTACTTTTTGTGTTTAGATGTATGTGCCCTACCATATCATGCAAATCAAAAGTACTAAAGCCATTTCCAGTGGTAAAAATACAAACCAACACTACACTGCTAGCTATTTGTAGGGGCGGCTCATAAGTATTTGTAGCCGTGGTTTTGCCAGCCGACCCGAAGGGGCGGCTACAAATGCCTGATTTATAGGGGCGGTTGGGCAGCCACCCCTATAAACCGATTTATAGGGATGACCGACGATTTGTAGCAAAAAAAGTTTTTTAATGCAGTGACGAGGACCCCACTAGTCAACCACACACCTGCTCCGTAGCTGTGGCATTTTTGTGCAATTTTTTAAGACTTTATGTTGGCTAGGATTTAAACCCACGACCTCACCTTTTCGAGTACCCTCCTCTATCACTGCACCTCACACTCACTTTTGTATATATTGGATTTTAGTTTCCCACAAAGTATTCTAAATCGAGCATAAATTGATTGTTTATAGCCCTGAATGAATTTAAATAAAAAAACTGTCAACTATGAAGTTTTATACTTTTCTAGATCTACAACTTTCATTTTGGTAATTTCTCCATCCGAGGTCGTTTACAAAATTTGAATTTCAAATTTGAGAAATTCAAACATAGTTTTCCATGACAAGATGAATTTAAATGTAAAATTATCAACTAACTTTTCTAGATCTACAACTTTCATTTTTACTATTTGTCCATCCGAGGTCGTTTAAAAAATTCAAATTTCAAATTTTTAGAAATTCAAATGTAGTTTTTGTTGACAAGATGACTTCAAATCAAAAAGTTGTCAACTACAAAGTTTCATAACTTTTTATGAGTTCCAACATTTATTTTGGTTATTCATCCAACATAGTGGTAGTAATATTGTTCACAAATGTTACATATCCTTCTTATAGTTTATGAAACTATGAGAGATATGTAAATTTTGTAAACAATGTTATTACTATTATATGATGAAGAAATGACTAAAATAAAAGTTATAGATCATAATAAGTTCTACAATTTTTATGTTCATGACTTTGTCAGCTGAAATAAAAAGATGGATAAAACAATAACTGTAAGAATATAATAAATTGATACAACATGATTTTATAATTTTTTAGAAAAATCGCTAAACTTGAAGTTATCACGAGGGAGAAAGACTGGCTACAAGTTTTAGCTAAGAAAATTTGAGAGTCTAGTAGTGATGAACAACCTTTTTACCTTTGTAAAGCTGACAAGGTTGTGTGAATACTAAAGTTCTGTTCAACATAATCCGTTTGTTCAATTTTAAGATTCCCAAACGGAGAGTAAAACTGCTCCAAAGTGATGACAGCCTGAAATTTTCATGAATGTAAATCACATAAAATATAGTGTTATAAGAATACTTGATGATCAAGCCAGGTATGCAGCGGCCATATAAATTGTCGTGTCTAATCTTATTTATTTTCTATTGCATGACTATCCAAGAATTATTCAAGTTTGGCTTGGCACCGAATGTTCATGATGCTTATGATATATCCCTGCACATTTTGTATTTGGAACAATAAAGGGGAATATTATTTTGCTTAATCAAATTAGTTTTAGGCATATATCAGCTAGAATGTGAGAGAGTTAGTGTTGAAATGTGTTTCAGTGTGGAAGATGTGATTCGCTGATGAAATCTTATAAAAACATGGCTATGTGCAGTCGATCGCAAGGCTAGCTAGAAAAAATTCCATTTCCTAAAAAAATTTAAAAAATAAAAAAGGGAAACAAAGAAAGATTTTTGAGAACATGTGATTGCATTGGCCTGCATTCACCTAGAAGGTTGATACCAAATCAGTATACACACATATGCATGGTGATGTATATATGTATGACAAGTATTTCCATAAAAATTATAGACATCGAAAGCATGTGTTTGGTGCATGTGCTATCAAGTTGGCATATATATCGTTTTGTTTTACTTAGGACGTATCAAAAATATTTGATGGGTTTATTGCAATTCTTATTCATAAGATAAAGTGCGCGTGCACAAAACCCACTACCCAAAAGTTGGGAGATTGACTCTTATTGTCGGGGTAATGACAACGAGTCTTCTCCTAGATAAACCTATAGTTGTAGCCCATCCATACTTCCAATCTACGAAGGTGATTACAAGATAAACCACTTACTATCTTCATCTATTTGTCCTGATAATCTTATTTTCAAACATCTTCCCTTGTCTCAGGTCACAGCTCAATAAAATGACAATTCATTTGAATCACTTTTCCATTGGATTTTAAATAATATACATCCTTCCCTATCTAAATTCTGGTGACTACTATTATTCCACCACACTTAGCTACGGTTAAGTAGCAGACATGAAGAAACAAAAGCAATATAAACATAACATATCATTTCAGTCTGTTTAGAGGACAAGGCATATGTAGTACATAAAGCATGCAATTGTTTGATGTGGTATTTTGTTGATGTATTTGTGGGCTAACTATCAAAACTGTTAGTGCAACATGAGCTGCTTGACAATTTCTTTATCAGAAACTTAGGATATGTTGCTTCATCCATTACTACAGAATTGGCAATCACTAACGTGCTATCACTGCCGGTTGTTTTTGAACCTGCAGTAATAGAGTAACAGTACTGGTTCATGACTTCAACCAGCAATGATAGAGACTGACACTGATAGGCGGACTATCATTGCCAGTTCGTGGCTTGAACCGCACTATCATTGCCAGTTCGTGGCTTGAATCCACAATGATAGCTGTTTCGCACAAAAAAATCATAAGTGTCACACCCATATTTTAAGAACAAAATAGGATGCATAAAAGACTCATATGTGCCCCAGAAATAGTCGCACAGGCTTGAATCCACAATGATAGCTGTTTCGCACAAAAAAATCATAACTGTCACACCCATATTTTAAGAACAAAATAGGATGCATAAAAGACTCATATGTGCCCCAGAAATAGTCGCACACATAAGTAGACAAATTTCAAATGTACCATGGCAGTGTTTATTACATAGCGGAATATAATATATCACATAGTCTCATACAAAAATGATAGCATGAAATAAACAACGCTCTCGACGGAAGCTGCACTGTTGACTGGTTGACTCCAAACCTAGTACTCATAACGATAATCCTCATTCCAGTCATCTTCATTATCATAACCTGGGGTGTTGGGAAATTGCAAGAGTGAGCACATATCGTACTCAATAAGTATAACCAGGGGTTCATGAGGCTCAAATAGCTGACACTGGTTTGATAGCTTTTAATGGTGGATAACATATTCATAATTAAATAGCAAATGTCAAGGTAGCATAAATAATCCATTAATCCCATGATCAAGTGTAAGCATAATTAATTCATAGCATAAACGATAATCAAATGAACATAACAACTTAATAAGCTCATCGTCGGCGCAGCAAGAACCCCCAAGGCCGCTCATAATCGTGAGCACTGCTAATATACCAGTTTTACACTCTGCAGAGGTTGTACATCTTTACCCACGAGTCATGATTTACCCTTTCGCCCGAGGTAGCTAATCTCTTAACCCCCTTCCTAGGGAGGTCGGCAGGGATCACTATGAAGCCTTTCAAAAGTTCGTCTAACATGTTAGGGCCGCAAGGTTTCCTTTGCGCGCAGATATAGATACCCCCTTCCGAATGGCACAATGACGCGCAGCCTATAAACATAGGGACAGGGGCTCGCACTATACCCAAAACGGTTCAGCCCCTCCGCCCTTTCGGGTAACCTCTAACAAGCTAGAAAAGGGCTTCATACTGAGCTAAAGCCAGAGCCATTATAGCCCTCATGGTTGCACTGTTGTCCCGGTGATCACTTACACACAAGATCTCATACAGTTATTTGACATTCTTTTTATATTCATTGCATAGCTATTAATCATCTTACAAGATCATGGATATTGTTGATGCAAAAACTAGTCTGCAAACACAAAGGGCTAATACCCGATTCAAACGTTAAGGCGTGCCAGCCGATTTGACCTTACTATCGGCAAAGGTGATAACTCGAATACTTTAGTCCTGACAACAGCGATGCGCCCGGATGTCACGGCTAAGAGGTACTCACGCGGAACTTGAGGATACGCCGAGCTTGAGTCGACGAATTCCTAAGTACTCGTAACAAAAAGAAAACGTATGACGAAGTCGTCGAAAAGTAAATGCTGGAATATGAGTAAAAACGTGTGTTTGATTGATTGATAGATGTTTGATTACAAGGTCCTAGGGCTTATATTTATACCCTGCTCAAAGAGCTATGACCAGACATGATTAGAATTCGAATTCCAAATTACACGGAACCCGTATACAAAACGATGCGAATAACTAAGGAAATAATAAAACCATCCTTCGTGACAAACCGAAACTCCTCCACATGACAACTGGCAGCTTCCGGACTCCTCCTTCGCGTCATCGGCAATCCCCTTGCCATAGTCATCGGCAGACCTTTTTACTTGGTCATCGGCACCATATTACTGCCTGAGGACTTAGTCACATTCAACCTTTCCCTCATCGGCAACCATCCTTATCAGCAACCCGCATCGTACTGCCACCCTATCCTGCCATCCTGGACACGTGCCCAAAAATGGTGTCAACACATGCCCCCCAGTTTCGGAGTATAAAACTATTAATGCTCCAAAATTCTCTGCAGTAATGATGTCTTCTCCGCAATTAATGCTCCTAATCTGGTAACCGACAACCTCAATCTGGACAACTCTGATCCTAATCCTCCGCAGATCCCTCGAAATCCCCAACTTCCTAAACGGGCATCTCTCTTAGTCGTACATCGGCAACAATACCGTTACAAAGATCTGCCGATGCTCTGCCCAGGAGATTCGCAAAAACGGTTACCTCCCCTCTATCCGCCCATCGGCAGGATGACCGTTATAGAATATCACCGATGGACCGACCAGGAGATCGCGCACAGTAAAATATCTTCAGATAATGACCGCTTCCTGTCAAATCACCTGCACAATCCCTGGATTATCGTACGAACAGTTACCATATCCACTTGAGTACCCTCGGGCTTCTCGGATGCGGCAAAGAAATAAGTCAGATTTGCCCTTGTCCATCTTGTCCTATAAATAGTTCCTTCTTGGGTACTCCTCCCCCATTGCATCATTCTGCCATCCAACTTCACTTTTCCAGCGGCGGCGCCATTCTCAATCCTCAAGATCTCCGACAAGCATTCTTCTTCATCAACTCCGGCGCCCTCCAGCGTCCTCTTCACGACAAGATTGCCGTTGGCTTCGTCGTCCCTGAGGTCAGACTTCCATCTCATCTGTTGTACCTTTTTCTTGCATTCCTGTTCATCTGCGATTCATTCTTACCGAATATTTTCCTTTTCCTTTTTCTTTGTATTTTTATTCCCCAAAACACTAGGAGTTATCCAACAAAATTGTCATCCCTACCGATCAACCACATCTTCAATGCCTCGGCCCTCTAGGGGATCCAGATCCAACCGACCTTATCAATGCAGAAACCAACAGGATTCCCTTTAGAGCTGAAAACTTTGCTTTAGATCTATGGAAAGACACCTTTCGCTCTTGGCCCAGCCCTACTGTAGGGTGGAAAGACTGGTTCTTGAGGGTCAGCAACTCTTATGAAGTTCAATGGGGTGAGAGGAAATTAGCTCAATGCATTAGGCTGTCCATTGCCGATATGCACAGGAACGAGTCATTGCTGATAGCTGCATCTTACTTTTGGTCAGACACTCTCAACGCTTTTGTTTTTGGTCACGGCCCTGCTTCTCCTACCCTTGCCGATGTAGCCATGCTTACTGGGTTAGATATATCTTCTGCCGATAGCACCCATTTTTTTGATACCGCCACCAGTGCTAAAGTGGAGACTCGCGCTATCGGCGGTTGGTCAGGGTACATCCAGAAGTACCGCGGGAGAGGACCTGTCACCATAAAGGAGCAAACCACCTTTCTGAACATGTGGCTAGACAAGTTTGTATTCTGTGGTCGATCGGCAGGACCGACTTCTGTCTATCTATCGGCAGCAGAAAGACTGGCTAGCGGCGGCCAATTTCCTCTCGGCCGTTATTTGCTCGGTGCCGTTTATCACCTTCTTCATCAGGTAGTCCAGAAACTCCTGCTTGGCCAACCTATCGGCAACTTGGGAGGTCCTTGGTGGTTTATTAATATGTGGCTCAATCTGCACCTGCACAAGCGCCTTGATCTCAACTTGTTCTCACAGCACTTCCCAAGAGATATAGCCGAGAATCATGTGTTGGGTGAAGAGGAATCGGCAACACGTGCCCCCCTGAACTTTGGCGAAGCTGTTATAGTCTTACCCGGTTCAGGGAACACTCCGGATCAGATCGGCCGATTCTTCGAGACGCTGTATGAGGGTCTGGCCAGAGATGAACGACCATGGCTGGCTTATGACGACCCAGACAGCATGCTCCCTCTGACCTTCAATCCATTTGATGAAGCTCTTGACAGGGACAATGAGGTGATGATGGCAATCGTGACCCCCAGAGCCATACCAGTGAATTTCTTCGGCAGCACGAAAACCTCTCCCCAAACCTATGAATTTTATAATCCATCGGCATTAGCTCGCCAGCTAGCTTTCGGCCAATTGCCGATTGCACTTCCTTATGCCGATGTAATAAAGCCCAGAGAGCCCATCGCCAACCTCCTCGAGTGGACTCGAGTAGCCCAGCTACCACCAAATGCCGATACGGATGTATATCTGTCAGAATGGGTTCCAGCCGCCTTTATCACTCAGGCATACAAGCTATGGTGGGCAGAATGGAAAGAGAATCTGTTCTGCAGATCAGCCCTCTCATACCGCGGCATGATCGACCCCGAATATGAAGTCCCTGATGACACTGTAAGTATTTTAAACCGATGTCTCATTTTCCAATATCACTCCCATCGGTAACTTACCCCTGTATTCCTTTTGCAGATTGACAACACCCCCCATCAGTTAGTAGGAGTGGCAAGCCGATCGACTTATTCCCATCAGGCCCGATCTCCTCAATCGGCCATAATGCTCCCACTCTGGCTTCCATCGTGCACCGGGGTGCGCGTCTCAAGAAAGTTACCACCAGGAAAACTCAGACATCACCACCGGTAACTGCTTCCACTCTGGCACAAGCTTTCAAGGCAATCTGTTAAAACCCTTTTTTCATTTACGCTGACTTATCTTTGTATCGGCTATCTGTACTCATAAACTCCTTTTTGTTGTTGCAGCAAACTGGTGCATCGGCAAAAGTCAAACGCCAAGGCGCCGATGCCCCCCAGTCTAGCCAGCCAAAGAGGAAGGGCATCCACGGTGCTAAGGCTGGAACAAAGCGCCAGAAAGTGGCAACTCCTCCTCCTCCTCCGGTGTTTCCAATCCCGGTGGAATCTTCCCCTTCTTCTCCAGACGTCCAGGCACAGCAAGTACTATCTCCACAACCAACACAGGAAGCACCACAGATGGAAGAACCCCAGCAGGAAGAACCTCAAACGGCAGGTATATCAGCTGATGTAGGTGAACAAACAACTGGCCCGGCAGGTACAGTTACATCATCGGCGGTTTCCTCGATTCAGGCAACTGTTGTTTCTCCTCCGGGTAACATATCTCAACAATACTCCTACCTATAAACTTATTCTCATTTATTCTTATAATCCTTCCTGTCTTCTTTCAGGCGATATCGCTCTATCGGCAACATTTGCCGATCAACCTGCAGCTCCATCGGCCTCTCTGAGTCAAAGGCAAGAAATCGCCTTGAAGCAAGTAAGTCATCCACTTTTCCATCAGTATCGTCTGCCGAAGTTTTGACCATAAAATTGACCTACTTCATTTTTATTTTCAGGAACAAGATTCTCCCAACAGCTTGTTCTCCTTCGCTATTGATATCTTCGAAGAAGAAGGCGAGGAAGCAAGCTCCTCTCGGGTAGTTGGAATTGTATCGGCAGAAGCCAGAGCTAAGCTGGAGGAGCTATCGGCCATACTCCATCAAGACACAACTCAACTGGTCAACGATTCTGACCCAGCCAAGGCCCTGTTCAAGACCCTTAGAGGCCAAATTCCTGCCGATGCTGAAGAAACACTCTTCCATGCTGCACATCTAGAAAGCCGCCAGCTACAGTACCAGAGAGCTACTCGACGCCTTGCCGATAGAGCTGCTCAAATCCAGCTTTCTGAGGAGATGATGAAAGAAAAACTCTTAGCCGATGAGAAACATAAGAACATCGGCACCTTAAAGTCCTCAGGTGATGCACTGAAGCAGAAAGTGTCTGATCTATCGGCAAAAAGAGAAGCTCTACTGGCTGAACTCAAGCAAGTAGAAGACGCTCTGTCCCAAGCCCAGCAAGAAGAGAGTCAACTGCCGAAGACCATCAAGCATCTTGAACAAGAACGAAACGTCCATGGTCGCAAAGCGCTGCAACTGAAGAGGAAGCTGAAGCCGATCGAAGGTTCTGCCGATGATGATATCAAAGAGATAGAGACAGCCAACCAGATTCGGCTGCGCGCCATATCAGCAATCCAAGCGCTGCTGAGCATCTGAAGCTTTCATCGGCGACACACCTTTGTTTTTCCGCCTTCAGCTTTTAGTCTAGCCGATAAGACTGTTATCGGCATCTTTTGAAACATTAAGTCTGCCCTCGAACATTTAAATCCAGCCGATAGGAGTGTTATCGGCACTTAAACTTTTATGCGTCGATCCATATGCTGGGGTAGTACTTCTTCAAATATTTGCCATTTAATGCTCTGGGAAATTCAACCCCTTCGAGAGTTTCTAGAATATAGGCATTACCAGGAGCTGAGTGTCTTATCCGATAAGGACCTTCCCAATTAGGAGACCACTTCCCAAACTTCGAACTTTTAGTCCCGACTGGCAAAATCAACTTCCATACCAAATCCCCATCGGCAAACTCCTTAGCCTTTACTTTTTTATCATACCATCTAGCAACTCTCTTCTTATTTTCTTCTATACTCATTAAGGCCTTTAACCGATGTCCTGCTAAATCATCTAACTCATCGGTCATCAAAGTGGCATAATCATCGGCAGCCAATTGATCTTGAAAAGATAATCGCCTAGATCCAGCCTTAATCTCCCAAGGCAATACTGCATCATGTCCATACACCAATTGATAGGGTGACACCTTGGTTGATCCATGGCAAGCCATCCGATAAGACCACAGTGCTTCATTTAACACTGTATGCCACCGCCTAGGGTTTTCTTCAATCTTTCGTTTAATAAGCTTGATAATTCCTTTGTTAGACGCTTCGGCCTGCCCGTTGGCTTGAGCATAGTAAGGAGAGGAATTCAACACTTTAATTCCCATACCGATTGCGAATTCATCAAACTCCCCTGACGTGAACATGGTGCCCTGATCGGTAGTAATCGTTTGGGGAATCCCAAATCGGTAAATAATATGCTCCTTCACAAAATCAATCATATTGGCCGATGTGACTTTCTTCAAGGGAATAGCTTCGACCCACTTAGTGAAATAGTCAGTGGCAACTAGAATGAACTTATGGTGGATAAATCTGGCCGATCAGATCGATGGCCCACCCCCGGAACGGCCAAGGTTTTATTATAGGATTCATAGCCGATGCGGGTGCTCTCTGGATATTACCGAACTTTTGACAACCTTGACATCCCTTGAAATATTTAAAACAATCTTCAAGTATGGTTGGCCAAAAATATCCATTCCTTCGAATCATCCACTTCATCTTGAAAGCTGACAGATGCGCTCCACACACTCCTTCATGGATTTCCCCCATTAAACTTCTGGCTTCATCATCACCCAAGCATCGGAGAAGAATTCCGTCGATAGTTCGATAATACAATTCATTTTCAAGGAGCACATACTTGGTCGCTTGAAATCGAACCCGTCTTCCAACTTTCTTAGATGGATCTTCTAGATAGTCGACAATCTCTTTCCTCCAGTCACCGACACTGACTGCCGATGTTGCATTAATCATTGGCTGATATCCTGAGGCATGCTGGGCTAACCGATTAGCGTCCTCATTATGCAATCGGGGAACATGCTCCAATCGGAAGTTCTTGAATTCCTTTAACAGTTGCATACTTTTCTCGAAATAGGTTATGAGAACTTCACTTCGGCATTCATAGCTTCCGGCCAATTGATTTATAACCAACATGGAATCCCCGAATACCTCAACAGCATCAGCACGAACTTCTCTTAACAACTCCAATCCCTTGATTAGAGCTTGATACTCAGCCTGATTATTTGTTGATGTAGCAACAATCGGTAAGGAAAATTCATACTTCCTCCCCTTAGGAGAAACTAACACAATGCCGATTCCTGCTCCCCGGTCACAGGTAGATCCATCAAAGAAGAGCGTCCAGGGTGCAATTTCCAAGGTTTCCACTAGGCCGCAATGTTGAGTCACAAAATCGGCCATAACCTGCCCTTTGACCGCCTTAGCCGATTCGTAACGCAAATCGAATTCCGACAGCGCTAAAATCCATTTACCGATCCTTCCACTCATAATTGGCATAGATAGCATGTATCGGACTACGTCATCTTTGCAAACAACAGCACATTCGGCCGACAATAGGTAATGTCTTAGCTTGATACATGAAAAATATAAGCATAAGCACAGCTTCTCGATGGCCGAATACCTGGTTTCAGCATCAATCAACCTCCTACTCAAATAATAAATTACTCTCTCTTTCCCTTCAAATTCCTGAACCAAAGCTGAGCCGATAACCGATCCATCGGTAGATAAATATAATTTGAAGGGTTTCCCTTGTTGAGGTGGAACTAAAACTGGAGGATTTACTAGATACTTTTTGATTTCATCTAGAGCCAACTGCTGTTCTTCTCCCCACACAAACTCCTGATCGGCTCTCAATTTTAGAAGAGGACTGAAAGCACGAATTCTCCCAGATAAATTCGATATAAATCTTCTGATAAAATTCACTTTGCCGATCAAAGATTGGAGCTCGGTTTTATTGGTAGGGGCCACTATTTTATTGATGGCATCAATAGATCTTCGACTAATTTCAATACCCCTCTGATGTACCATGAAACCAAGAAACTGCCCTGCCGATACACCAAATGCACACTTGTTGGGATTCATCTTCAATCCATGCTTCCTTGTGCACTCCAACACTCTTCGTAAATCGGCAAGATGCTTTGAGAAATCTCCAGACTTGACCACCACATCATCAATATAAATTTCTACGATCTTGCCGATGAACTCATGAAATATAAAATTCATAGCCCTTTGATAAGTAGCACCAGCATTCCTTAACCCAAAAGTCATGACTATCCATTCAAATAGTCCAACATGACCAGGACACCTGAATGCGGTTTTTGGAATATCCTCTTCTGCCATGAATATTTGATTGTAACCCGCATTACCATCCATGAAGCTGATGACCCGATGGCCAGCCGCAGCATCAACCAGTAGATCGGCGACAGGCATTGGGTATCCATCCATCGGCGTAGCTTTATTGAGATTCCTGAAATCAATGCACACCCGAAGCTTCCCGTTCTTCTTGTAAACCGGGACGACATTGGAAATCCATTCGGCATACCGACACTGCCGAATAAACTTAGCTTCAATAAGTTTAGTGATTTCGGCCTTAATATCAGGTAGAATGTTAGGATTACATCGGCGGGCTGGTTGCTGATGTGGCCGAAATCCAGACTTGATGGGTAACCGATGTTCAACAATTGATCGGTCTAAACCAGGCATCTCTGTATAATCCCAAGCAAAGCAATCTTTATATTCCTTTAACAAACTAGTTAATTGCCGTTTACACTCAGGATCAAGTTTAGCACTAATAAAAGTAGGCCTAGGCTTATCACCACTACCTATATCTACTTCTACCAAATCATCGGCCGATGTGAATCCCTGGCCTAATTTTCCATCATCGGCGAATCTATCCATTAAAAACCGTCGTCAGAACCGACTGCTTGGATCGGTGGAATCTCATAATCGGCAACTTTGAGAAAATCTTTCTCCCAAACTTCTCCTGAAATGCACCTAGTCTTTTCATAAGTATCCGCTTCTGCCGATGCGATAACATAAGAAGAATCCCCTAGGACGATCTCAATCTTGTCACCTACCCACTGAACCAAGCACTGATGCATTGTAGATGGGACACAACAATTGGCATGAATCCAATCTCTCCCCAATAATAAATTGTAGGCACCTTTTCCGCTGATCACGAAAAAGGTTGTCGGCAAGGTTTTGCTGCCGATGGTCAACTCTGCACATATCGCCCCCTTGACCGGAGACACGTTTCCCTCAAAGTCTTTGAGCATCATATCGGTCTTGGTCAAATCTTGATCCCCTTTCCCAAGCTTCCGATATACTGCATACGGCATAATATTAATAGCAGCTCCACCATCAACTAGGATCTTAGTCATTGGCTGCCCATCAACCCTTCCTTTGAGGAACAAAGCTTTAAGATGCTGCCTCTCGTTATCGGCAGGTTTCTCAAAGATAGCCGTCATCGGATCCAGAGCCAACTGAGCTATCTGATCAGAAAATCCCAACTCATTGTCACTGGCTGGTGCAAGAAACTCCATCGGCAACATGAATACCATGTTGACGCCTGCCGATGGACCTTCTTTCTTAGTGTCTGCCGGCTGCCGACTTTCAGAACTCTCTCCTTTATTTAACTCCTCTTGCCTTTCTCGTTGCAACCTCCTTTTCTGTGTCTTGGTTAATCCTTGAGGGCACCATGGAGGAAGTGGCCTTTGCCTTACTGCCGGGCGTCGGTTCTCCCTTGACTCCATACGATGTGTGTTAGCATCTCTGCAAAATATGAACTCATCGGGAACCCGCGCATTAGCCATTTCCTCAAGTTCTTCCTGGTTCCTGGGAAAATACTGGACACGGTCACCGAGCCGATCGTGAACACTAAGCCTGCCCCCCAGCCGATCATGAACTGACGCCCTTCCTCTGATTGGCCCATTAAATCGCCGTTCATCATCATGATAACGCCGATCGTTCCTATCGTACCGATCATAACCGTTGCATTCAGGGCAGTCTCTGACAGTAGGAAGCTTGATATTTTCCTCCCAACAATGGATGAAGAATGGGCAATTCCAATGATCCCTGTGCCGATTCCACTCCTGTCGGCGTCTTTCTTCTTCCCGTTGATACTCTTCCTGCTGGCGCCGATATCGATCTTCCCGTTGTTGCCATCTCTCTCGAGGCCTTCTATGAGTTATGACAATACCAGACCGAGGAAGTCTTCCTGAGCTAGCTCCTTCCTGGACCAAGCCCTTACTTCTTGCATCGGTGGTAGTAACTTGATGCTGAGGATCTACCGATGCACTCTTCTCAGCTGTCTCCGACGTTAAGACCTTAGCCTTCCCCTTAGCGTCCAACATGTTTGTCGGGAAAGGATGTTGGTCTATCTTCATCGGCTTCTGGGCTTTAGAACTGTCAAACTTGATTCTCCCCGACTCTATAGCTGATTGCAGCTGTTGTCTGAATACTTTGCACTCGTTGGTGTCATGTGAAGTTGCATTATGCCACTTGCAATATCTCATCCTCTTCAACTCTTCTGCCGACGGGATCACATGGTTAGGTGACAGTTTGATTTGACCTTCCTGAAGTAGAAAGTCAAATATCCTATCGGCCTTGGCGGTGTCAAAGGCAAACTTCTCTGGTTCTTTCTGCCCAAAAGGACAAGACATCGGCTTCTTGTTTTTAACCCACTCTGCCAAACCGATTACTGGTTCCTCGTCGGAATCTGAGCTTGTTGCTTCGTCAACAAATGACACTTTCTTATTCCATGCCCTCTTAGGCTCGAAAGGCTTGATGTCTTGATCAGATATCCTCTGCACCAAATGACTTAAACTCTCGAACTCTTGAGATGCATACTTATCCCTGATATGTGGCAACAAACCCTGGAAAGCCAAATCGGCTAGCTGCCGATCATCCAGAACCAGGCTATAGCATTTATTCTTGACCTCCCGTATCCTCTGCACAAATCCCTCAACCGACTCATCATTACGTTGCCTCAACTTAACCAAGTCGGTGATCTTCTTCTCATGAACCCCCGAGAAGAAGTATCTGTGGAATTGCTTCTCTAGATCGGCCCAAGTAATTACTGAGTTGGGAGGTAACGATATGAACCAAGTAAAGGCCGATCCAGACAGTGATGACGAAAATAGACGAACCCTTAATTCGTCCCTGTTACCAGCCTCTCCACATTGAATAATGAACCTGTTGACATGCTCCATGGTTGACGTGTCGTCTTGTCCGGAAAACTTTGTAAAATCTGGTACCTTGTACCGATGTGGAAGCGGGATCAAATCATACGCTGGAGGATACGGTGTCCGATAAGAATAAGTGTTGACTTTGGGTTTTATCCCAAATTGTTCCCTCATTACTTCAGCAATCTTATCCGCCCAATAAGCATCGGCATCTTGCCGATGAGGCGGCTGCGGATCCGGCACTTGGTGGCGAACCTCCACGTGTCTGTTTGGGACGTGACCTGTATGGAACATCGTATTGGTCACCTGTCCTCCAATCTGCGGACTACCAAACTGCTGTCCACCGATTGGCTGTCCTCCGAGTTGCTGTCCAAAATTTATTGGCTGGTTGGGAATTCCCTGACCTTGGAACCCGGGATAAACCTGCCCTTGCTGGAACCCCGTAGTCTGATAACCCTGCTGGGGCGACTGTGGAAAGGCTTGCTGTCCAAGCCATCCATTATTAGCGTTCATCGGCATAGGTGCTGCCGATGATTGGTAATTGGGTATCGTCGTTGAATTGACATACCCCGACTGGGCCATAGGCCTCTGTTGCATCAGCATTGACTCTGCCGATGCGTTGGGCATCTGGAACATTGAATCTTGAGGATTTCCAGTGTGAGGCCTTGCAGTAGTAGTTGTGGTATACCGAGGACTCTGGTTCACCGGCACATTGGAAGGTGCCGATGTCATAGGAGTTTTGCCCCTCATGTCAGTTATCTGTGATGTTCCCGGCGTCAACTCTGGAGGCATACCATAACCCCACCAGTTGGGAGGAAGAGTTAACCCCGACATTGCCGATGCCAACATATCTGTTGTCAGTTTATGCTGCCCAACTGAAATTTGTGGGTTGGTTGCCATCGGCATAGATAGTGCACCAGTAGTCCCCAATGTACTTGGAGGGACGGCAGATTGTGCACTTGCACTCGTCAAGGCAGCCGATGGAGCCGTGACCTCTGGTGCCGTGGGTTGATGATGGGAAGGGCCCACATAATCCGGCGGGATTTGTCCTTCCTTGAAGGTTCTTGCCATGGCGTTGAAAACTGTATTAGACAGTACACCAGCTTGGTTAATCAGCGCTCGATTGATGGCATTGTCAACCATGTCTTGAAGCTTGCCAGGATTGGCGTCAAAGGTGACCTGCCGTGGTGCCGGCAGTGCATCTTTCTGGACCACTTCGCCGCTCCTGTTTATGCTGAAAGACTTCAGGCATTGCTGCTTGAACTCTTCCATGGCTTGGGCAATAGCTTGCTTCTGCTCATCCTTGAGGTTGGCTTCCGTCACGGGGATGACGTTGTCTTGATCGAGGTCAGAGATCGACATGTGGATCTTGATCTTGAATCTGGTCCCACCGAGCGTGCCAAAAGATGTGTTGATGCAAAAACTAGTCTGCAAACACAAAGGGCTAATACCCGATTCAAACGTTAAGGCGTGCCAGCCGATTTGACCTTACTATCAGCAAAGGTGATAACTCGAATACTTTAGTCCTGACAACAGCGATGCGCCCGGATGTCACGGCTAAGAGGTACTCACGCGGAACTTGAGGATACGCCGAGCTTGAGTCGACGAATTCCTAAGTACTCGTAACAAAAAGAAAACGTATGACGAAGTCGTCGAAAAGTAAATGCTGGAATATGAGTAAAAACGTGTGTTTGATTGATTGATAGATGTTTGATTACAAGGTCCTAGGGCTTATATTTATACCCTGCTCAAAGAGCTATGACCAGACACGATTAGAATTCGAATTCCAAATTACACGGAACCCGTATACAAAACGATGCGAATAACTAAGGAAATAATAAAACCATCCTTCGTGACAAACCGAAACTCCTCCACATGACAACTGGCAGCTTCCGGACTCCTCCTTCGCGTCATCGGCAATCCCCTTGCCATAGTCATCGGCAGACCTTTTTACTTGGTCATCGGCACCATATTACTGCCTAAGGACTTAGTCACATTCAACCTTTCCCTCATCGGCAACCATCCTTATCAGCAACCCGCATCGTACTGCCACCTTATCCTGCCATCCTGGACACGTGCCCAAAAATGGTGTCAACGGATATATCAAGCACTAGCACATCTACACCAAATGCATATCAAGTAGGTAGCAAGGAGTCCAGGTAACAATCATCTATGATTTTGCTAAGGTCGACAAGGTGATACCATGCATATGATATATATGTGTATTTAAGTGAATAGGTAATAAGGATGATCCCAAGTTATACTTGCCTTGATCAAAGCTCTCCTGAGCCTGCTGGTCTTCAAAAGCTTGGTCTTGATAACCCACGTATCCCTCACCGTCTATACCCGATCATCAATCAACAACACGCAATCCAATGTAGACAATCATACACGAAGCAAACAAGATATAATTAGAACATTCACCAAACAGTGGTAAAACAAATATAAAAGTTTATGAAAATATTCTACGCAGCGCTACGATCACACAAACGTAAAGTTCACGAAAATCGGAATTAAAACGTGAAAGATATGAATTTTCTAAGATTTCCTATAGAGAAATAATTAATTAAATAGAACCAGGAAATAAAAGTTTCAAAACAGAGAATAAATAGTTCTAACACGTAGAGCTCGCAAATACGAATCTAACGAAATTTGAATGGACAAAAACGGAGTTAAAATGAGCATTTTATGGCCTAAACAAACTCAATGGCATTTCTGTAAATAACTGAAAACGTAATTCTGAGCCCTCTGGAGTTGTTTACGCTTTCAACGGAGGAAAGCGTATTCTGCCAGGACGCTTAAGGACCGCGGGTTAAATCTAAAAGAAGATAGGGTCTCTTTAGTAAAAACTACCCCGAAAGGGTATCTTCTAATTTCGGCCACTGATTCTCGATCCAACGGCTGCGAGCGCTTGGGACCAAAACTGGCCGCCGCCGGCGACCTCCTTCACGGCGGCGCCATGGACGCAGCATAGAAGCTCGCCGGAGTTCAAGGATTTCGCGAATCCGCGTGCTAGAAAAGAAACGGAAAGCACCAGGTGAGAGAGAAGCTTACCCCGAGCTCACCTACGGGCTTGGAACATCCGGAGAACGCGCAGGGAGGGCTTGCCGCGGTGGAGGGCAAGAACCGGCTCGGCGAGATTCAAAAGAACGCCGTCGGGTGGCCTAGGGCTCGTTTTTTTGGAATTGGGACGCAAAAGGAGGTTGTGGGGTGAGGGAGGAACTTTATAGCGCTCAAAAAGGCAAGAAAATCTCGAAGTTTTTGGGATTGATTCGGCCACGGGATTCTCGGCCGAGTCCTGCTCACATACGGCGAGAGGTAGGAGGAGGCCTCGGCGCTGACATGCGGGCCCGTGCCGTCAGCCAGACTGGCGCTGGGTTCCGGCCGTCAGTGGCAGCAAGCAGAGAGGGGGAGAGAGGAGCGCGCGCGGTTGGGGCGAGCTGGGCCGCTCGCAACCTGGGCCGGGGCATGGGGGAAAAAGCCAGCGGGCTGCGGAGGTTACTGGGCTGCGGAAAGGAGTGGGCCGCGCTCGGGGTGAGGGGGGTTCGGCTGGGTTTTTTTTTCCTTTTTTTATTTTCTTTTTTGTTTTCTTTTCCAAAATAAACCTTTTTCAAATAAAATTTTGAATGCAAATAAATTCAAGCCAGAGGCGACAATACAAAATGAGATATTCTTCGGCATGAATGCATAAACAAGTTTCTAATCTTATGTTAAATTTTAATTTTGACAAAAAAATATTTTATTTACTAGATTAAATGCCCACAAAAATTGCTTAAATAGTTCTTATTAAACCCTATTAATTGAAAATTAAATTTTGGGTGTTACAAATTCTACCCCCTTAAAAGAATCTCGTCCTCGAGATTGAGCCAGGTAAAAACAAACCACTGTGTGGTTGTGACCCTCTCCAATCATTCCCTCTTTTTCAAGTTGCTTCTGCCTGTGAATACCAATTCCGTTGCACCAGCAAATTTAATGTCTCTAGTCAAGTAACATACCTGGTAACTTATCTGAAAATTTATTCCCTACACAGTCCTGAAGATCAACACCATCATCCAGCTGATTCACTGTAGCTGTGGGTAGAGCCTGCACTGCTACTTCCACACTGATTCTCTCTCCCTTGGGTGTTGTCACAACTACTATTTTCACTTTGCACTTAATTTCCGTAGCATATTTCTTCATCCAATCCAATCCCAATATCATATCTATGCCTGAGGTTCTCATAACCAGGGGACTAACCGGGAAATCTACCCCCCTTAAACTAAGACTTGCTGAGGGGCAACAATATGAAACTGGTATAGTCCCTCCCGGTGAGTTTACTAGCATATGGGTTTTCAAGGCAACTAGTGGTATGCTATGAACTTTAACAAATGCTTGTGATATGAATGTATGCGAAGCTCAAGAATCAAATAAAACTGTAGCGGGAATAGAGTTGATACTGAACGTACCCATCATAATCTCCGGTCCCTCTTGTACTGTCTCTGCAGCCACATGGTTCACCTTTGCTCCATGAGAATTAGACTTTTGATTGTTGTTCTACTGGTTGAATCTCTCCGGGCAATCATATGACATATGACCTTCTTTCCCACAGCGAAAACACCTAGTAGGGGTATTGGAAGCACTTCTCTTCATAGAGGTGGCATTTGAATTTCCCGAGCGAGAAGTCTGTTGTCCACTATGTTGTTGATTAGGATTACGCTGAGATTGTTGGTTGCGATCCCCTTGACCAACTGGTCCATGGTACCTCTGTTGATCGCCCTGCTGAGAATTGAAACGTTGACGGTTGTT
This sequence comes from Sorghum bicolor, assembly GCF_000003195.3. NCBI lineage: Eukaryota > Viridiplantae > Streptophyta > Magnoliopsida > Poales > Poaceae > Sorghum > Sorghum bicolor. The sequence goes on from NC_012875.2 coordinate 4,519,731, forward strand.
GCCTCCAGAACCTTGGGCTAACATTCTTCTCTTCTTATCTTGACCTTTACGCATGTTATCCAACACAATAGCACGGTTTACCAGGGCCTGGAAGGTAGGATATGTGTTTCTAGCTAGTTGCAACCTAAGTTCATAGTAGAGACCTTTCATGAAAAGACGTTGTTTGTCAGCATCTTCTCTAACCTCGTTTGGGGCATAGCGAGCCAACTGCTCAAACATGTCATGATACTCAGCCACAGACATAGAACCTATCCTAAGAGATCTGAATTCTTCCTGCTTGAGCTCCATCATTCCTTCATTGATATGTCGCGCTCTAAAGTCTCTGCAAAATTCCAACCAAGTGACAGGAGGAGCATTGTTGGGACGAGCAACTTGATATGACTCCCACCATGTCTGAGCTGCCCCCTGAAGTTGTCCAGAAGCATACAACACCTTCTCCAAGTCATTGCACTGTGCTATGTTTAGTTGCCTCTCCACAGCACGTAACCAATCATCTGCCTCCATGGGATCAGCTGAGTGTGTAAATACCGGAGGTCTTCCCTTCATAAACTCTCCACGCTTGTCTCTCACATGAACAGGTGGTGGTGTTGGTGGAGGTTGTTGCTGCAGGTGCTGCATGAAAACGTGCATCATCTGATTTTGGGTTTGCATAAGTTCCTCCACGGTGATTGGGACATTGCCACCATTGCCATTTCCATTGCCACGGCCTCTGCCTCTGCCTCTGCCCCTTGCTGCCATCTGCATTCCGAGGTATATGAACACATCTTAGTAATGTCCAACATGACAATTACAAGAGTTAACGGAATCTGAAATTTTCTGGGTAACATCTAACATCAGCTGATCAGAATATCAGCCATATCTCGAGTTCCAGAACTCAAAAGGGTGCATGCTGTACACCATTGGAAAGATAAAGAAATTGTCTACAACTTTCATTTACATCATATTACCAGATTCCAACTTTAGGTTAATCAAAAACGGGGTACAACCGAAACTGTTCTAGACTTCCAGACTGCACAGAAACCTCAACTTTAAACAGTCATAACTCACAGCTCATAACAGATAATATGGTCATTCTTACGGCAATGGAAAGATACGAAAGTCTACTTGTTCCCATAAAAATTCGATGAACATTGCACGAACAGATTTTGAGATGTACCAGATTCTTTGCAGACTGCTCCAGAAAACAGCAAAGGACAGAAATAGAATTTTAACCAACCCCAACTATTTAGTTCATTAATCCTTATGCCTTAAGCCTATAAACTAAATGAAGTTGTAGAGGAAATCCACAAGATCATTGCACTCATTACAAAGACCCAAATCAAGCATAAGCATAATAACAAACCAAACCAAACATCAAAGTTTCACACTTCAAGCATTGATTCAACTTGCGGTACTAACGTTCTCTTCCTATTAAGGGCAAAGATCCTAAAATCCTATTTCAATGATGCCAGAAGGTGGTAAGAGAAGGTTCTAAAAGCATATTCAAAACAAGGAGTGGGGATGAGAACAAGTCTTTAAAATAAGCAACAAGGTAAAGATGAATAGGATATAGTGTAGAAGAAAATATCAAGGTTTATAGAGCAAGGATTTTATAGCAATTTCAAAACCTTAAGACGACCAATTTCTAACTAGGCTTGCGTCCGACAGTCAACAAAGCTCTGATACCAATTTGTCACACCCATATTTTAAAAACAAAATAGGATGCATAAAAGACTCATATGTGCCCCAGGAATAGTCGCACACATAAGTAGACAAATTTCAAATGTACCATTACAGTGTTTATTACATAGCGGAATATAATATATCACATAGTCTCATACAAAAATGATAGAATGAAATAAACAACGCTCTCGACGGAAGCTCCACAGAGGGACACTGTTGACTGGTTGACTCCAAACCTAGTACTCATAACGATAATCCTCATTCCAGTCATCTTCATTATCATAACCTGGGGTGTTGGGAAATTGCAAGAGTGAGCACATATCGTACTCAACAAGTATAACCAGGGGTTCATGAGGCTCAAATAGCTGACACTGGTTTGACTGCATTTAGCTTTTAATGGTGGATAGCATATTCATAATTAAATAGCAAATGTCAAAGTAGCATAAATAATCCATTAATTTGATCAAGTGTAAGCATAATTAATTCATAGCATAAACGATAATCAAATGAAAATAACAACTTAATAAGCTCATCGTCGGCGCAGCAAGAACCCCCAAGGCCGCTCATAACCTTAAGCGCGGCTAGTATACCAGTTTTACACTCTGCAGAGGTTGTACATCTTTACCCATGAGTCATGATTTACCCTTTCGCCCGAGGTAGCTAATCTCTTAACCCCCTTCCTAGGGAGGTCGGCAGGGATCACTATGAAGCCTTTCAAAAGTTCGTCTAACATGTTAGGGCCGCAAGGTTTTCTTGGCGCGCAGATATAGATACCCCCCTTCCGAATGGCACAATGACGCGCAGCCTATACACATAGGGACAGGGGCTCGCACTATACCCAAAACGGTTCAGCCCCTCCGCCCTTTCGGGTAACCTCTAACAAGCTAGAAAAGGGCTTCATACTGAGCTAAAGCCAGAGCCATTATAGCCCTCATGGTTGCACTGTTGTCCCGGTGATCACTTACAGACAAGATCTCATACAGTTATTTGACATTCTTTTATGTTCATTGCATAGCTATTAATCATCTTACAAGATCATGGATTATATCAAGCACTAGCACATCTACATCAAATGCATATCAAGTAGGTAGCAAGGAGTCCAGGTAACAATCATCTATGATTTTGCTAAGGTCGACAAGGTGATAGCATGCGTATGATATATATATATATGTGTATTTAAGTGAATAGGTAACAAGGATGATCCCAAGTTATACTTGCCTTGATCAAAGCTCTCCTGAGCCTGCTGGTCTTCAAAAGCTTGGTCTTGATAACCCACGTATCCCTCACCGTCTATACCCGATCATCAATCAACAACACGCAATCCAATGTAGACAATCATACACGAAGCAAACAAGATATAATTATAACATTACACCAAACAGTGGTAAAACAAATATAAAAGTTTATGAAAATATTCTACGCAGCGCTACGATCACACAAACGTAAAGTTCACGAAAATCGGAATTAAAACGTGAAAGATATGAATTTTCTAAGATTTCCTATAGAGAAATAATTAATTAAATAGAACCAGGAAATTTAAAAGTTTCAAAACAGAGAATAAATAGTTCTAACACGTAGAGCTCGCAAATACGAATCTAACGAAATTTGAATGGACAAAAACGGAGTTAAAATGAGCATTTTAAGGCCTAAACAAACTCAATGGCATTTCTGTAAATAACTGAAAACGTATTTCTGAGCCCTCTGAGTTGTTTATGCTTTCAACGGAGGAAAGCGTATTCTGCCAGGACGCTTAAGGACTGCGGGTTAAATCTAAAAGAAGACAGGGTCTCTTTAGTAAAAACTACCCCGAAAGGGTATCTTCTAATTTCGGCCACCGATTCTCGATCCAACGGCTGCGAGCGCTTGGGACCAAAACCGGCCGCCGCCGGCGACCTCCTTCACGGCGGCGCCATGGACGCAGCTTAGAAGCTCGCCGGAGTTCAAGGATTTCGCGAATCCGCGCGCTAGAAAAGAAACGGAAAGCACCAGGCGAGAGAGAAGCTTACCCCGAGCTCACCTACGGGCTTGGAACATCCGGAGAACGCGCAGGGAGGGCTTGCCGCGGTGGAGGGCAAGAACCGGCTCGGCGAGATTCAAAAGAACGCCGTCGGGTGGCCTAGGGCTCGTTTTTTTGGAATCAGGACGCAAAAGGAGGTTGCGGGGTGGGGGAGGAACTTTATAGCGCTCAAAAAGGCAAGAAAATCTCGAAGTTTTCGGGATTGATTCGGCCACGGGATTCTCGGCCGAGTCCTGCTCACATACGGCGAGAGGTAGGAGGTGGCCTCGGCGCTGACATGCGGGCCCGTGCCGTCAGCCAGACTGGCGCTGGGTCCCGGCCGTAAGTGGCAGCAAGCAGAGAGGGGGAGAGAGGAGCACGCGCGGTTGGGGCGAGCTGGGCCGCTCGCGACCTGGGCCGGGGCGTGGGGGAAAAAGCCAGCGGGCTGCGGGGGTTACTGGGCTGCGGAAAGGAGTGGGCCGCGCGCGGGGTGAGGGGGGTTCGGCTAGGGTTTTTTCCTTTTTTTATTTTCTTTTCTGTTTTCTTTTCCAAAATAAACCTTTTTCAAATAAAATTTTGAATGCAAATAAATTCAAGCCAGAGGCAACAATACAAAATGAGATATTTTTCGGCATGAATGCATAAACAAGTTTCTAATCTTATGTTAAATTTTAATTTTGACAAAAAAATATTTTATTTACTGGATTAAATGCCCACAAAAATTGCTTAAATAATTCTCATTAAACCCTATTAATTGAAAATTAAATTTTGGGTGTTACAATAACCTTTTTTATATGAGATCGAATTAAGATAATTTTTATATAAAAAATTATAGAGTTTAAAGAAATATTAAACTTTGTTGTTGATCACTTTTTAATTTGAGATGGTTTACAAGTCCAAATATTTAATATAAGTTCTCATATCATATTTGACATGATTAACAATGTCAAACGGAGACCACGTCAACATCAAATTTGTAGTACTCGATGAGATCTATTACTTTGCAGTTAACAAAATTTTCATCTGAGGTTTTTTTGAGTGTCAAATATACAATATAAGATTTAAAAATATGTGGTTAAGTGAATAGCGTCTGCTATATAATTGCATGTGTCGCGTAGCTCAGGAACATGAAAATTGAGGTCTTGAGTTTGAATCCTGAAAACCATATATCTTTTTATCACCTATCACTGGGGTGATGAGGGGTTGAGACGTGGCAGTGATGGTCAATTCTGCGGTAGTGGTCATGGTTTGGATACATTTCTTTATGGATCAGTTAGGTTTCTATAAGGTTTTTTTAGTTTAGATTAGGTCATTTAGCTCACTACGAGGACCAAATATTGCAACTTCCAATATTTGTGTCTTTTGGTTTCTACTATCAAGAAGCATGCATTTCTAAGAATCCCAGTGTGTTGAATCCATTAAGCACTTGTTTTTTTTAATGTCATCTTGCCTAAGCTATTTGGTCAGTAATTTAAGTGGTTTCATGTCTATCTAAACCTCATAGCATATCACATAGGTTTGGCATTTGGTAAGGGGGCCTTAGAAAATATCTCAAGCTCATGTCACTAGCCTTGCTAGGAGTTGCTACTACTTGTTACTAGTCACTCTGGCTTACGAGTAACGATGTAAGTTTTAAAAAAGAATAAATTCTCTCCTTTAATTTGTAAGTTACCGAAATAGTTACACATTGGCTACATATATATGTGCTGTTCTCCAGAAGCATGTGTCTTATACGATTTGCATGTGGATGCTTTGCAGTACGTATATTTGAGATAGGGTGCCCAATGTTATCCTTTCACTGTTAAATGGGTGGCGATGTAGCTTATATATGGACTAATTAATTGTCAACACAGGGATTATAGGTGTGTTTTGTTTAATTTTGTAGCTGTGTGTTTCTAGATAAGGAGAGGTCAGGAGGTCTATTTTCAATCCTTATTGCCATGCGCCATGGCTGCGTTTATTATTACCATGACAATATAGAACTGCTTTATAAACATGTACATATACAATGGCAGAATGGCCGCTGTAATGACTAATCTGGCATTCTTGTCTCGAGAATAAAGCTTGTGGTTTCAAAAATCGAAAAGCGATGGAAGGTAGACTCTTTTGGGCATAAAAATAAGCGCGCTCAGCAATCAGCATATAGACACCCTTTTGCTGCCCTCTGATCGCTATGACATGCTACTGCTAATCATTTCATTCCTGTCAGGCGTCCCTTGGAAAATGGGTGTGGTTATTTACTGAAAAAGCATGTCCATTTATCTGTACGTTATTGTGTCTACGTGGGTCATGTCAATCATAGATTACAGAGGCACTGCAAAGGCTGTAACAACCGACATGCTTTTTCAGTAAATGTTCGTTACACAAATACTGCAAGTAATGCAGAAAGCCAAAGAAGCTTTGAACGGAACTTTGTTGGTGAAAGTTATTAGGGCACGTGTTAGAACCTGACACCCCGTAGTTATGCACTAGCAGCACTCGGATGTTCAATAAAATAGTAGTATGATGCAAGCTTACATTGTACTGTATCGAGAAGGGCAAAGATGAATCACATTCAGTTTCCATTTCTAATAGAGGCAGTTGACTTAGGAAACCATCACTAACCTTAGCAGGAGCCGTAGGAAATCAATTTACAGGAGTGATTTCATTAAGAAATTAAGGAACGGATTCTATTAAGATAACTACCCCTAGAAATAGGATTTTTGGGGATGGACGTCTTTATCAAACCATCTCTAGAAGAGCCAGAGTTTCAAAGATGGTTCTCTTAAGAGAACCTCATCTGAAATCTAATAATAGGAGCGGTGCTCTAGAATTGGTGGCACAGCATCGGTTTTGTAAACCCGGCCTTTAAGATCCTTTTTTTACATTAGCAAAATAATTTCTTTTGCAAGGGTTCTCATTACTGATTGGTACCTTGAACCATCAGTGGTAGCTTTTCACACTGTTGCTTTATGACCTATAGCAGCAATAGTAGGAGGAGCCATCGGTCCCGGTTGCCCACCGCACGCGGACACCAATTGTCGCAATAGTAGTGCTATGGATCCATCAGCTACTTTTCTATTAATATCGCTATATATAGATGCCCAAGTGTATCTTTGGTTATCAACAACACAAGCTCTCAACTAATCAGCTATCAGGGGTGAGTCCTTTTCTCTCTGCGAGCTCATCTGTTTTATTTTGTTCGGTAGGATTCAATATACAATTCCATTTCATTGTTTCTGAAATTGAAGCCTAACACGTACACATCCATCTAACATATATTCAGATGAAGCCTGCAAACGATGGCACTGCTCATTTTGATGAACATGATGTGCACTATTGGATACTTTGATCATGCAAGTTTTCTTGGAACTAAGGCCCAAGAAACCACCATGCTGGCAAATTCATACGGAAGCAATGAAGAAACCGGTTCTACGAGGGGCATAAATCTTGGAAGGAAGCTGGCAGTGACAAACCACCAATGGTCTCCTAGAGATGTCTGCTGCAACACAATGTCCTCCAATTCTTGCAAACAGCAATATAATTGTTAGAGATATATGCTTGCATTCCTATGCATATGGAGGACACGGTATGTGTTGCGTCAGCAGTTTCTCAAGTCCCTTGTATCATCTAGGTGACCTATCTAAATAATCTTTGGGGCCGTGAAATGCTGTGTAGTATTGTACTGAGCGTACGCTCAATATTAAACAATAAATTAAAATAAGTCCTGTGTGTGATAATAATTCACTCAGATAAACCCATGCATTATGAGGTTCTTGGCCAATTACAGTATTTACTGTCCTTTGCCTCTACATCGTCATATTCCTTTTTTACATTGAGAATAATTATAATTACTTCAAAACAAGAAATAAATTTATCTTTGATTGGTCACCACCCCAAGAAACAGGTAAGGGCCAATCGACATATTAAATCGATGGCCCCAGTGCCAATACTTATGATATATGTTTCGGAAAATATTCAATATGCAGTGAAGTTCAAGAATTTTGATGACTCATCAGCTAAATCAAACTTTATGCCACCAATCACTACTCGAGGCCGTGGCTTTGCCGATGTTTTTACACTCGGTAAAGAGGCCTTTGCACTTAGCAAAGACTTTGCCGAGTATAGTACTCGGCAAAGTCCGCTCAGCAAATATTCTCACGACAAAGGGACTTTGTCGAATGCTTATCCTGACACTCGGCAAAATAAAAAAAAAATTACCGAGTGGTTTGGGCGGCACTCAGTAATTAAAATATTTCTGGCCGTTACGACGCCTGCCATTAACGATTATTTTGTCGAGTGCTAGCCAACACTCGGCAATTTATTTATTTTTTAAAACACCTTTGTCGAGTGTCCCAGCATTAGCCACTCAGCAAAGTTGTTTTTCTATTTATTTTTTTTAAAAAATTGCCGAGTGCTCCTGCGAAGGCACTCGGCAAAAACCATGAGAATTGCATTTTTTTATATTTTTTACATTCTATTGAAACAGACTATATATATACATATATATATAAACACACATCAATCATCACAATTATATCACCAACATACATTATATACCACAAACACACGCATATTTCATAAATCTATCGGAAATCCATCATAAATACACAGAAGATCAACATCACAAGTTTAGTATTACAAGTTCAACATCACAAAGTTCAACATCACTACTACGGCGGTGGAGACTGCAGGTGTGGCCACCCGGACTACGGTGAAGGACCGGACTGTGCCGAAGGGTTGGCGCGATCAGCCGTCGGTGACACGGTGGCAGAATTGTTTGAACCACCAACGGAGGCTGCACAAAAGAGAAGAGATTGCATGTGTTGGGCTCAAAATTGAAAATTTTGGTAGTACCTCCTATGCACGTGGAGGTTTCCAACATGCAAGAAACAACAACATGATGGCCGACAATCCCAACGGCACGAAGGTCGACAATCCCAATGGCAGGAAGGCCGAAAATCACAACGGCACGAAGACAGACAATCCCAACGGTAAGAACGCATTAAAACTTTCATACTCGATCACAGGAGTGAAGTGTCGAACCAGAGCATAATGTGTGTCGTCGGTAGCATGCCGCTCCACAGGGCCACCATCTTGTCGAAGCCTTCTCGACTTAGATTTAACTCGGCCTTCAACCAATGGTATCTAGCTGAGAAACATTAGTACCATCGTGAAGGGGTCTTTGTGCCGAGTCTAGCATTAGGTAGAAGGCATCTACGACAGCCTCTATCTCCGCCTTATCATGTCCTTTAGCGAACTGAGCTTGGTGAGTGTCATCCAGCATGTCTGCTACACCGGCATCATCATCAAAAGCCTCGAGTCGTGGTCTCACCACCTCCTCCCTAGTACGATCGGCTTCATGTGGATCCACCGGTGGTAGCCCGAAGTAAATCCAAACTTTACAATATGTTGACCCATGGTTAGCCTATCTTTCCTTTTTCTGCTGTCACAACCGGTGCAGGGACACACAACTAGAGAATGGCCTCCAGCACTCTCACCAAATGCATGCTTTCAGAATTCTTTGACCTTGATTATAAATAGCCACTCGTAATCCTTCGCGTCCCTCTAGAGCATGTACATCCACTCACGGTCCTCCATCCTTTAACAGACGTATCAGCACATATGAGTGACCATCAATTGCATCTACGTGGTGTCCCTACACTCTAATAGGTGAGGATAGGTTCTAATCCCACCCGTGGATCCATAGATGATGTTAGTTTCCATGCTCTGCTCCTATATCCGAGATGGAATTTTGGTAGCATCTCCCTGTTGTTCTCCCAATACACGTCCTACAAGGGAGAGTGTGTGTATCCAGAGAACAACAGGAGGTGATGTCGAAACACCGTCTCAGACTAGAGCAGACCATGAAAACTGACCCATTTACGCATCCATGGGCTGTCCAAGAAATGGGACA
>NC_012875.2:4529384-4537550 GCF_000003195.3 Sorghum bicolor
TGCCACCTACGACCGTATATCTTTCGAACAGGAGACACCTAATTGGGTAACACATGGACTACGACAAACATAAAGGATTCTAGGTGATCTATACTTGGGGTGTTGGTGGAGTCAGGCTAGCGGGGCAGTGGTGAGTCGACGGAGTGGAGAGGTGACGCAGTGCAGGCAGACCCACGCCGCCGACGAAGACGATCAGGGTCCATCGTGTCACCTGCAACGGGCTCTTGTCCTGCATAAAAATCCAGAAGTTTAGTGTTTGTTCAAAATTTTAGCATCACCTCCCCTGCACGGAGAGGTTTCCAAAACCTACAAGAAATGAAGGCATGATGGCCAAAGATCATAAAGGCACGGAGGCTAGCAACCACAACAGCATGAAGGCCAAGTTCACAATGGCACAAAGGCCGAGTATCGCAAGGGCACGATGGCCAACATTCAGAATGGGAGTGTGCATATACCTTGGCGAGACATGCACGGGGAGAAGAATATGCCAAGAATGGGATAGGACGTGCTGATGGAGGCACCTCCTCCTCTTCTCCTCCTTGGCCTCCTACTCACCTTCCTCGCCTTGCCGACCTCCTCCTTCTTCCTCCTCCTCCTCCCACTTCTCCCCTTCCTCCTCCTCCTCCTTCTCCTCGTCCTCCTTCTCTTCCCCTTTCTCCTTCTTCCTCCTCCTTCTTTTTCCTTCTTCTTCTTCTTCCTCCTCCTTCTTCCACCTACCTCCACTTCCACTTAGCTCCTTGCCGGTGGCCGGGGAAGCCCATCGGCGTCACCATGGGCTAGCCCATGCAGTGGGGAAGGTAGGGGACCTCGCTAGCCAGGGTGGCAGGGGAGGGGGTAAAGGGAGTACGCACTAGGATGGGAGGGTGCAGAAACGGTGGAGCTCGGGGGCGCAGGGAACACAGCAAGGGGCACGGTGGAGGGAGCTCGGGGTGCAGGGGAGGGAGCTGAGGCGCGGTTGCGTGCCGAGGGAGAGGTTTGGGGTCGCAAGGAGTGCCGCGGTCGCAGGGAAGGGGCGAGGGCTTCGCCGGCATAGCGGTGCAACATGGGGTGTCAGGCCGGCCGGATCTGCAGACACGGGGCGTCGCCGGTGCTGGGACGGGCCTAGCGTGGGGCAGAAGCTGCTCACCGGGGGCAGGCTCGCCGAAGGCAAGGGCGGCGGCGGTAGAACCGGCGCTGCGGCGGGTAGCGAGGGAGTCGGGCGCGTAGGTGGGAATGAGGCTTGGGTTGGGGTGGGTTGGCGGGAGCATGGATTTCTTTGACTGAATGCCTTGCTTCTTAACGACATGCAACAGAGCATACCTCTCTTTGTCGGTTGCCAGCTTAGGAAGAGCCATGGGAACCTATCTGCAACCCGACCCCAAGGGATAATGGCTAGATTTGTTAGCCCAAACTAGTGCTTGCACTATAGATACGAATACATTCCCTGGCAAACTGAGGGCTATTCAAATACTTACTTTCGGACTGCTACCCTGTTGGAATAATTTTTTAATTTTTTAATATTTTGCCGAGTGCCCCCTGACCCTGGGGTTACCGATGGGACTATGTCAGCTGAAAGAATATCAGAAGTAATTATAAGACAGGTGAAAGGTCCTAATATGGCTAGAGGGGGGTGAATAGCCTATTTAAAAATTCTACAAACTCACTAGAGCAAGAGGTTAGTAAATAACAAAGCGAAGCTTTTTGCTCTAGCTCTAAAGGGGGATTTGCAAGCCACCTATCCAACAAATCTAGTTGATATAATTACTAGGCACACAAGAGCTATGTCACTACTTACACTAGAAAGCTACCTAAAATTTCTATACAAGTAAGTAAGCTACTCTAGTTTGCGGGAATGTAAAAGAGATGGTTTGAGCTTTATACCGCCGCGTAGAGGGGATGAACCAATCAATAATATGAAGTCCAATCACCGGGAGAAATCCAATGAACAATCACAATGGAGACACACAATTTTTCTCCCGAGGTTCACGTGCTTGCCGGCACGCTACGTCCCCGTTGTGTCGACCAACACTTGGTGGTTCGGTGGCTAAGAGGTGTAGCACGAACCTCGTCCTCACTAGGACACCACAAGAACCTCTCACAATCACCGGGAGATGGCCACGAACAATCACCAACTCGTGCCAATCCTCCTCCGCTGCTCCAAGCCGTCTAGGTGGTGGCAACCACCAAGAGTAACAAGAAAACCGCAGCTAGAACGATCCCCAAGTGCCACTAGATGCAATCACTCAAGCAAATGCACTTGGAATCACTCCCAATCTCACAAAGATGTTTAATCTACGAAGGAGATGAGTGGGAGGTGTATGCTTAGGCTCACAAGGATGTCAAGTATGTTAGAATGCCAAGAGTATGAGCCCCAAGCCGGCCAAACACGTATTTATAGCCCCTCAAGCAAATAGAGCCGTTGGCTCTTTCACTGGGCGAAATACGGGGTCACCGGACGCTCTTAAAGGGGCACCGGACGCTCAACACTAGTGTCCGGTGCTGCAACGTCAGCCGCGTGTCAGAGTCTAACGGTAACCTGCAGAGCACCGGACGCGTCCGGTGCACACCGGACTCATGCGCAGAGAGCTCCGCAAACTCGCAGGGTCACCGGACGCAAGCCACCGGACGCACCCTGAGCGTCCGGTGCTCACTGGACTCACACCCAGAGAGGGTTGCAAAACGCGCGGACACCGGACTCAGACCACCGGACGCTCCAGCTTGCGTCCGGTGCCTGACGTCCGGTGCCTAACTCTAGCTGAGCCAGGCAGCCTGCTCACCGGACGCTCAGACACAGCGTCCGGTGCCTCTGAGCCAGCGTCCGGTGAGTGTTTTCTCAGCGAGAAACACTCCCGCGACTTCACCAATTTTCCCACCGGCGCAATAGAAAATGTGCACTTCATTTTCTCGAAAAGCGCCGAATCCCGCATCGCAAGCTCGGCGGGAGGGAGAGAGGAACCCATCCTCTCTCTACTCTTCAAACTCCACCTCCTTCTCAAAGTGTGCCAACACCACAACGTGTGTACCAACAAGTGCACGTGTGTTAGCATTTTCACAAACATTTTCTTCGAAGGAGTTAAGTTAGCTTACTAGGTTCTAAATGCATGCACATGATTAATGACACCTAGTGGCACTTGATAACCACTTAGCCAAAGAATTCCCCTCTTTATAGTACGGCTATCTATCCTAAATGTGATCACACCCTCTTTGGTGTCTTGATCACCAAAACCAAAACCCTAAGCAATACCTTTGCCTTGATCTCCATAGGGTTTTGTTTTTCTCTTTCTTCTTTTCCAAGTTGAGCACTTGATCATCTTGTGGTCATCACCATCATCACCATGATCATCACTTGCTCCATCACTTGGCATGTACCAACCTCATTAAGTCTACACACACTTAGTATAGAGGTTAGTACTAGGGTTTCATCAATTATCCAAAACCAAACTAGGGCTTTCAACAGGGAACATAAGTTCATCGGCAATGGTTTTATAAAGGGTATATTACCTTGAGGAGGAGCAGCACTTGTTTGGATGGAGGAAACTACCGATGCTATGATTGAACCTGCTGGATCAGCAGTTTGCTAGGGTATGTCAGCCGATATATCTTCTGGCTGAGGTCCCTCTGGTTGGAATTCTTCTACATGAGCTTCTTCCTGCGGCTGAGGAGGAGATGGTGCCTGTTGCATCTGGACTTCTGGAGAGGAGGGAGAAGATTCTACTGGAATTGGAGACACTGGGGGAGGAGGAGGTGTTGCTGTCTTCTGATGCTTCACTTGTGATCTGGTGCTCTTGGAGCCTTTCCTCTTTGCCTGGCTGGACTGGGGGGCATCGACACCTGTGCTTTTGGTCCTTACCGATGCACCAGTGTGCTTTACCAAGGATGAGAATTCGTGAGTACAAGCGTATTGGCTGGAAGAATGAAATCGGTAAAGAAATTTGAAGATTTACCTTAAAGGCTTGCGCCAAAGCAGAGGCGGCTACCGATGGAGATGTCTTTGAACGCTTGGTGGTGACCTTCTTGAGGCGTACACCTCGGTGCATTATGGCAGCCAAGGTGGGAGCATTGTCGCCGATTGAGGAGATCGGGCCTGATGGAAAAAGATCAATCGGCTTGCCACTCCTGCTGACCGATGGGGGAACGTTATCAACCTGCAATATAATACAGAAAGTGAGATACCGATGGAAATAAAATTGAAATAATTGAGACATCGGTTAGGAAATACTTACAGTGTTATCGGGAACTTTGTACTGGGGATCGATCATGCCGCGATACGTAAGAGCCGATTTGCAGAACAAATGCTCCTCCCATTCCTCCCACCATTGTTTGTACGCCTGAGTAATGAAGAGGACCGGGATCCACTCTGATAGATCTGCATCTGTATCGGCATTCGGTGACAGCTGGGCTACTCGGATCCACTCGAGAAGGTTAGTGATGGCTTCTGTGGGTTTATTACATCGGCATAACAGAGTGCAATCGGCAGTTGGCCGAAAGCTAGTTGATGGGCTAGTGCCGATGGGTTATAAAACTCATAGGTTTGGTTGGAGGTTTTCCCACTACCGAAGAAGTTTACTGGAATAGCTCTGGGAGTGATCAGTGCCATCATCACTTCGTGGTCCTTGTTGAGAGCATTGTTGAACGGATGGAAGACCAAAGGAAACAAGGTGTCTGGATCTTCATAAGGCATCCATGCTCGCTGTTCTCTGGTCAGGCCTTCATACAGGGTTTGGAAGAATCGGCTGACCTGGTTTGCATTGCTCCCTGTACCGGGCAGAACTATGACAGCCTCGCCAAAGTTTAGAGGAGGGCGAGTTGCCGATTCTTCTTCATCCAGTTCATAATCCTCGGTTATATCCCTAGGGAAGCGCTGTGCGAAGAGGTCAAACTCAAGACGCTTGTGCATGTGGAGACTAAGCCACATATTGATAAACCACCAGGGACCCCCCAAGTTGCCGATGGACTGGCCGAGCAGGAGTTTCCTGGTTACTTGATGAAGGAGGTGGTAAGCCGCGCCAAGCAGGTATCGGCCAAGGGGAAATCGGCCACCATTGGCTAATCTTTCTGCTGCTGCTAAGTAGACGGAAGTTGGTCCTGCCGATCGACCACAAAATACGAATTTGTCCAACCACATGTTCAGGAAGCTGGTCTGTTCCTTTATGTTGACAGGGCCTGTTCGTTTGTATTTTTGGATATACCCTGACCAACCGCCGATGGAACGAGTTTCTACCTTAGCACTGGGTTTGGTATTGAAAAAGTGGGTGCTATCGACAGAAGATACATCTAGGCCGGTGAGCATAACCACATCGGCAAGTGTAGGGGAAGCAGGGCTGTGGCCAAAGACAAAGGCATTGAGTGTGTCTGACCAGAAATATGATGCAGCTATCAGCAGTAACTCATTCCTATGCATATCGGCAATGGACAACCTGATGCATTGGTCCAGTTTTATCTCACCCCACTGGCTGACTCTCAAAATCCAATCCTTCCATCCCATGGTAGGACTGGGCCAGGAACGGAAGGTATCCTTCCACAGATCCAGAGAGAAATTCTCGGCTCTAAAGGGAATTCTGTTTGTTTCTGCGTTAATAAGATCGGTGGGATCTGGATCTCCTAACGGACCAAGACATTGGAGGTGTGGCTGATCGGTAGGGATGACAATTTTATTGGACAGGTCCTAATGGTTTTGAAGATAAAAAGAAGAATAAATAAAGAAAAAGAAAAAATGTTCAGTAAAATAAATGGCGGATGAACAGGGATACAGTAAAGGTACAAGAGGTAGGATGATGAACTGACCTCGAGAACAACGAAGTTGATGGCCATCTCCTTGCGAAAAGGATGATCAAAGACTTTGACGTTGATGAAGAGAGGGCTTCGTTGGAGTTCTTGGAGCTCTCGGACAGCGCCGCCGCCGGGGAAGTGGAGTTGGGGCTGTAGAATGATGTGATGGGGAAGGAGTACCCGAGAAGGAACTATTTATAGGACAAAACGGGCAGGGGCAAATCTGACTTATCTCTTCGCCGTATCCGTGAAATCCGAGGGTACTCAGGTAGATATGGTAACTGTTCGCACGGTAATCAAGGGATTGTGCAGGTGATTTGACAGGAAGCGGTCGTAATCTGGAGATATTTCACTATGCGGAATTTCCTGGTCGGTCCATCGGCAGCACCTTGTAACGGTAACATTGCCGATGGGCGAATAAGGTGGGGATGTCCGTTTGGAAGGATAAGATGCTTCACTATGCGGGATGTCCTGGTCAGTCCATCGGCAGTACCTTGTAACGGTAATGTTGCCGATGGACGGTTAAAGTGGAGATGTCCGTTTGGAAAGTTGAGGAATTCGAGAAATCTACGGAAGAATCGGACCAAGTTGTTCAGATTTGGGCTGTCGGTTACTAAATTGGGGGAATTAATTGCAGAGAGGCATCATTACTGCAGAGAATTTCAGAGCATTAATGATTTTATACTCCGAAATTGGGGGGCATGTGTTGACACCGTTTTTGGACACGTGCCCAGGATCGGTAGAGTGTAGATCGGTAAGATAGTGCAACAGTGAATGGTCTGCAGGGGAGTTACCGACGAGGATGGTTGCCGATGAAGAGGTAGCTGAATGTGGCTGAGTCCTTGGGTGATGATGCGTTTATACCGATGGCCAAGCGTTGGCTCCTGCCGATGGATACAATGAGGAGTCTGCCGATGATTCTGAAGGAGGGCCTGAAGGATGCTGATTGGTCACGCGAGGATATCTTAGTTATTTAAATCGTTTTGTGTACGGATTCTGTCTAATTTAGAATTCGAGTCCTAGTCGTGTCTGATTGTAGCTCTTTGAGCAGAGTATAAATGTAGACCCTAGGGCTTTATAATGAAGGACATCTACCAATCAATTAAACACAAGTTTTACTCATATTCCAGCATCTACTTTTTCGACGACTTTGTCATATTTTCCTTTTTTTCATTATGAGTTCTTAGGAGTTCATCGACTTAAGCTCGGCGTATTCTCAAGTTCCGCGTGAATACCTCTTGGCCGCGGCATCCGGGCGCATCGCTGTTGTCGGGACCAAAGTATTCGAGTTATCACCTTTGCCGATAGTAAGGTCAAATCGGCTGGCACGCCTTAACGTTTAAATCGGGTATTAGCCCTTTGTATTTGCAGATCAGCTTTTGCAGCAACATATATTTCATGGGCACAAAAATACACAATTAAAAACATTTCTCCTATTTTGGAAACTTGCAAATTTTAGGGTGTTACAAGAATAATATACTAAAAAACAATACTAGAATAATAGTACAAACAATAATATATACAAAACACTACTAAAATAAATTTGGTGGGTAAACACTACTAGAATATATATTAGAGACTTATATACTACTACTAGTACTACTACAAATGAAAGTGTTGGAGTGCTCTAAAAATAATACTAGAATCTTTTAAGCCAAGTAATACACTAGAATAATATACTAAAAAACAATACTAGAATAATAGTACAAACAATAATATATACAAAACACTAGAAAATAAAATATGATACAAGAATAAGACAAAAATAATATACTACAAATATATACTAAAAAATACTACTACAAATAATATACTAAAAAAATAATACTACAAAATAATACAAGAATAAAATTAATATATTACAAATATATATTAGCATAATATAATTTATAATAGGTCAACCCTACACTTATACTAATATACTAAAAACTAATATATATATATATATAATATACTAAAAACTAATATACATTCATTCTGTAGATTTTATATATATATATATATATATATATATATATATATATATATATATATATATATATATATATATATATATATATATATATATATATATATATATATATATATATATATATATATATATATATATATATATATAAATATATATATATATATATATATATATATATATATATATATATATATATAGATGTATATAGATCGACAGAGATATAGCGGTGGAGCTGATGGGTACATGTGTATGTGTATATAGCTGGAGAGAAGGAGCGCGATAGCGCGGCTCTAGGGCTCTTATTGTATATGTGGGGCCGGACGCATACGCACGCACGCACGTGCGCAAGCGCGGGCGCGGATGTATATGAGCGCGTGGGAACACATATCCACGAACACGAGAGCACGCGCTCAGAGTGACTGAGACAACGGCTGAGAGAGACGCGG